>NC_074705.1:11856845-12006845 GCF_029448725.1 Salvelinus fontinalis
TCAGACCATGTGTAATCACGCCAGTCCAGGACCCCCACATCTATCTTCTTCACCTGTGGGATCGCCACCTGGACAGCTGATGAAACTGAGGAGTATTTATGTCTGTAATAAAGCCCTTTTGTGGGGATTTTTTTCCCCTGATTGGCTGGGCCTGGCTCCCACAGTTGATATAAGGAAATCAGTCAATTGAAATCAAGAAATTAGGCCCTAATCTATGGATTTCACATGACTGAGCAGGGGTGCAGCCATGGGTGGGCCTGGCAGGGCATAGGCTGCACCCCTGCCCAATCACGTGAAATCCATAGATTAGGGCCTAATTTCTTGATTTCAATTGACTGATTTCCTTACATGAACTGTAACTCAGTAAAATCGTTGAAATTGTTGCATGTTGCATTCAAATTAGTACAGTAGGTTTTCATGTGGTGCAGGGCTAAGGATGCATTTAATTACAGTGAAGAAACAGGAATGCTAACCTTTATTAACGCTGAGAGGTAAAGATGTCGCTGAATGAGTCGGCATATTGTGTTGCGCACGTGTTAACTTCTAATCGAGAAATAGCCCTGAGAGCACTCGGAGAAAGGAGCCCTCTGTATTTTCTCAATTAAGCATCGGGGGCCTTAGCAACAGAGGAGCGCTCTGGTGAAGCATGACGTGCAGACGCGGGGAAAAAGAGAGAGAAGAAGTTCACATCACTTTATGGATGCTGATTCTCCATCCAATTTCTTAACAGTCTTCTACATAACGTAGTCACTGGTTATTCCTGTGAAATATGCATGTGTCGAGTGCTTAGAACAGCCAGTAGATTATTAATAATGGATTCCGGGCCCTTGCTAAGTCCGGTGGCTCCTGAACATTTCGCTGTGTCATGGTTACAAAAGTGTTGTCTAACCAAATGGAAACCCCCCTTTGTTAGACTCTAAGGTGGTTCTGTTCATTTTTCATTGCCATGGCACTCCCTGTAGATAATGATAGCATACACGGGCCAAAACAACTGGGAGGATGGAGAACAGTTCCAGTTCTGGGAAAGTCCTTTAAAACCACCGGTCTACCCTCACTGTGTGACACGTACTGTATAGATAGTTGGAATTCTGAAGTAGGTTTCAATGTTGAAACCTCTAACAGTGAGGACATGAGGGGAACAGGTACTTGAAGTTCATTTTTAACCTTCCATTACGACAATGTTGGACTAAGTGGCTGATCCTCTGTTCTACTACTTAGTAGGAATGTGTCGAGGTCCCAGTAAAAAGTGGTTTGAAAAGGAGAAACAAGGTCAAATGTAATTGGATAATTAAATATAACAAAATAAGGTCCAAAACACTTTCTTGTGTTCAAATCAAATTGCATTTGTCACATGCTCCGAATACAACAGGTGTAGACCTTGCGTGAAATGCTTACTTACAAGTCCTTAACCAACAATTCAGTTTTAAGAAAATAAAGTTATTAAAATATTTACTAAATAAACAAAAAAATGTTTTAAAAAAGTTACAATAAAATAAGAATACTGAGACTATGTACAGGATATACAGTATGTATACTATTCCTGTTGGAGGTTTCTGAATAGCACTGTGCAAGTGATAAAGCTATCATTCCTTGTTTTGTTTCACTTCACACTGATTGTGATGGCATGGGAAATCTGGTCAATTAGGTAGGAGGAGAGGAGTATTGCGTGTCCGGACTAACCGGGGCTCCGCTTTAGCTCAGTGCAGGGAGGTGGAGCAGTATATTCTCCTGCGGGCCACTTCGGTGCTATGGAAGTGAGACTATTGTCAAGCCCTGCCGCAAAGCATTCATGTGAGGACTGCCATGTTCTGAATTCATTCCCTGTGTCGGATACTGATAAGGCAGGGTTCTGGTGGGGAGATGCCGGTGAGAATAATGCAGTAGTAAAACGTGGACGAGAATGTCGATCTGTATCATCTTTAGCATCCTGATGAAGAGGATCTGATCGTCTGCCCCTGGGGTATTGGCTCATGCATACATAACTGTGATTTTGTCACAGAGAGGCGGTCGGTATAGACAGAGCCATCACTCCAGGCCACCCATACTGACCCACAGTGATTATTCATATGCCACAACAAACTAGTTAACTTTGGAAGCTGTGGTTGTTAAGAAGAGTGTGTTTTCAGTTTGTCCACAGGATGTGGAAACAGTTTAGAACGCTACAAAGGCCGGGTGACGGTATTGACACAAATAAAGTGCACCGAAGAGGAAAGAGGTTCACTACCATACATGGGAAGACGGGATGAGTTGCTAAAAATCCTCAAGTAAAACTTTAAAACCTTCTCAACCCACCGTATGCACGTTTCCTTTTTTTATTCCCCTCAATTTCTTCATTTCATGCAACGCTGTGCAGCATATTCTTGGAGAGTTAGGGGACACCAATGCTCAGAAGTCCAATTTTACACTTGCTGCGGTCTCCACTTTAACCACCTCTCAATTGACTTGGAACATCTGTCATGGGGAAAGACTGGATAAGTTTTGCTCCACTAGAGGAGAAATACTGCATTATACCTTCAGTGACTAGGCCATGGTTTGGGGCTCATTTCTCCCAAGTTTATCTCTGGTTGGCAAACATCCCACAGTGTGGCTAGCGTCTTTTTTCTTATCCCTGGGCGGCAATGGACTGTAGAGAAAGCATTTTTCTCACCTTTCTACCCTCAACAAGACCTATAAATGTTTAAGTGCTTAATCCAGATTAATCCACAGTTAACTGAAAATCCTGTGTGACTCTACTGAATTACCTTAGGGATGTTAATCCCCGTTCAGAGAATACACACAGGGACACACATACTCACAGGCACTGTTCCTATGGCAATACTATCTGGCCTCTATATCTCCAATTTAATGTTGATTAAAACCTCAGTCAAAACAGAGATGACAACATAATTGCCTATGAGTGTGTGTGCACACAACAACTGGCAAACACTGTTTTACACTTACACACACACACACGCTCTCCCTATCCACTACCACACAAACCTCTCCCCTGTTGAAACACACACATACACTCACACAAACACAGAGGTCCTCCTCTGTAATACCCTTGGGGGGCAGAGGCAGCAGAGGTTTGTCTTCTCAAACTCTGAGTCATGCAGTAGTGCAATTAGCAACTGCAGAGTGATGCACACATATGACCCCAGCACGGTAGGCACTACTTAAACACACAAACACCCACAATTGGAGAAGGAATCAGCAAAGCGCAACGTGTTTGTTCTGTGCTGAACTGGATTTCAGGTCACTGGGAATGTAAATCTCTTTGGTGGAGTTAAACCTACATATGGGTGCATTCCAATACCATTAAATGGAACCAGTGATCACCAGCGTGTTGTCAGCATCACACTGGATTTGGGTCCCACGGTGCAGTGGGAGCTAAATTTACATGGTGAGTCTCGGTTGAATCTCTATGTAGGACGCAGACGGATGTTGTGTGGGACACCTGTTCTCATTCAACACAGGAAGTACATTAACCAGGTACTGGTACATAACTACCAACTGATATCCATGCATGATCTTGTACGCTGTACTTTGTATATGTGTAACCTATCATTTAAATGTCAGTGGATAAACTTCGAGGGTAGACAAACTCAATGGAGGTAATATATAGCCAAGGCTGTCCTCTAAGCAACACTTAAGCACAGTATATGCCACATGTATGGTGAGTCATCGTTCTAAAGTCATTATTTTAAATGGTTTGGGTGTGTGTTTCTGACTCTTAAACTGGGCTGCGTCCCAAATAGTACCTTATTCACTGCTTTTGACCACAGCCCTATGGGATAGAGTGCCGTCTGGGACGCAATCCTGGAGTACTTTACTTCTGTCCTGATCCCCGTGATACTATCTTCGTCTTTTCTGGAGTTATGGCGCATATGCTGGCTATAAAATGGAGAGTTGAAATGAGAGTTAACAACACAGCAACTGTCTTCCTTTTACTGCTGGTTCTTGTTATGCTCAGCTGCTAATCCGTCTGCTTTCTGTCCAATCGAAAATGCAAACAGAGCGCCAGCTTCTCACATTGAAAAACCAAGCTATGTTCTCTTTGATGATGCTAAAGGACTGTATTTTTACATTCTCCACTAACTCTGAGATTATCGCTGGAATGCAGTAAAGTGAAGCCTAACATCTGGGCTTTACAACAAGGCTGTTAAAGAGCTCTGTGTTTTGATCTTGTAACAATTCAGTCTTTCGCATTTGATTAATGTAGGTGTATTTCATACTGATGTGTCCCAGTATGTTTCCTGGTCTTTTGATCTTGAAATATTGAACTTTTGGTATCATCAAAACAATGAAAGCATGTCCTATCCGCCCATGAAGGGAATATTATGGAAATATATATTTGAGTGTTTAACAGGATTACCATATTTAGCAAATCTCCGACTATGCCATGTATAATCGTTCACCAGAATATTTAGGTTTCTGCTACATTGTAGTTCCACAATACCATATAGTCGTGCTGTCCTCTATTGAGCTGACAATAGGTCTAAAAGAGGAAAGCTGCAAATGTCGATTTAAATAGCATGCCTCCATGTCTATTCCATTAGAACTATGCAAAAGTGTCTATCAATTACATAAAAATAACTATTTGGGACCACCACTTCATAACCAGCCATGGTACATGGTCGCCCCCTTGTGGGATATTTATGCAAACACATCTAATACTTATGCAGGCTCTTTCTTGTTGAACTGTTCTGCTATTTCATGCACCATTAACATGCATCGAGCGTTGACTATAACGAGGGTAATTAGATTTGAAATTAGCACAGTTAATCATTTGTTGAGAACAAGGATGAAATGATCGATGACAGTGTACACGCCATGCACACATCACCATTATAACCATCATCATTGTCCCTTAGTCAACATGCAACCGTTCATTCATTTTGCACTATTACAGAGTCACGTATTTGGATTATTTCAAGCCTTACTTTTTATATCAAGGGCAAATCCAAAAGCACAATGTGTGATAAATGGTCTAAGAAAATATTATATTAGCAGAGGTGCTTTAGAAATGCTATTAGGAGCATGCTTATTTGAGGTATATTGACATTTGTTGATTGTCGTTAGAAAATGCTAGCGGTTGGTGGCAGTGGCTAGTTAAACAAACCCCAAGCGGGGACTGAACTCTGTCCTTGCGCATAGAGTCTTCTGTAAAATAACAAATGTAAATTGGATGAAGTATCCCTTTAACATTGTTTTTTCAAATACTTTTTGTCCTCATAATTCTCTGGAGAGGGACTTGAACATTTCCTGCCTCAGCTTCCACAGTCCCTGAGAGCAACTCTGTGATGTAGTAAGCTAACTCAGGCCCGGAAACACAGCCTCCAGACATAGCATCTTTGTATTTCTTCTGTCACATTCACCCCCTCCTTAACCCCTCACCACCCTGTCATCGTGGAACAAGATAGCAAGAAGGGATAGAGGCTGGCTGTTCACTGTGGTCGAGTGTTCTTATTGTAGGTAGGAGTTGGCAAGACTGGGCTGTTTCCTGCTGGATTGGCAAAGACATTGTGAGCCAGTGAAGGATGCTGGGCCTGTAGAGTGCTTGTAATCCAGCTCACGTTTACAGAGCACAACAGGGATGGTGGTAAAGCTGCCAGAAAGCAAACGAATGCCATTAACTCAAGCGGTATAAAGGGTCAGGGGGACACATTGAAATATACAATTCACAAATATTCCAATACAAGTCCAAAGCAGGCCTCTGTGTATGCATGCATTCAATGGATTGCCCACAAACTACATATAGGGGGGTACTTTCAGAACAGTGTCACGCAACAAATTGTTAGTTTGTATGCTTCTCTGAAAATGAAACCAACTGGACACAAACCGGTTGAATCAATGTTGTTTCAACGTAATTTGTCAGCGTGTTGTGACTTGGAATCTATGTGGAATCTATTGTTTTGAGGGTGAAATTTCAACCACAGGATTATGTCATCATTGTAACTAATTTTCAACATAGACAAACCTTGTATAAAATGTGTTGATTTTTTTACCTTTGAGAAACAATGTCAAATATTCAACGTTATAGCCACTACCAGAATACATTTTTAAAAAGTCTGGGCAGCACCTCCTGCTGGAGAGTTGATTTAGTCTCCCATCAAGGGTTTTAACAAAGCCCAGCCTGCTTAGCTTTTATATTTGTCACTGGCTAGTACCAATATGCTATTGTGAGAATGAAATATTGAGATATCTCTTAATAACTAAATATGTTTTACTGTTTCTATCAAAGTCATTGCAAATGGTAGATTTAACAGAGCAAATTAAATCTAACCATAGTTTTTAAGTCATATTATCAATGATACTATTTAGGCCTATATAGCATTTGCAAAGTCATCAAAAGTGAATGTTTCAATTCATCCCAGGGTTCAACTAAAACAGACAATACATATAGGGCTCAAGTTTTGGTTGATTTCAAATGTAATCTTCAAGGTAATCGTTCATATGTTGGATTCACGTCTCCATCTCAACCCAAAATGTAAGTTAAAGGAGCATTTTCCTCTTCCTGAAGTACATCTCTATTTTTTATTAAATAGAATGTTCTAGAAGGATCCAGATGCTTTCTTGTGAAGTGGCTTGTTTTTCAGAAACTTACCCCAGCCAACGATACACTTCCTCATTGCTCATTGTGCAGTATCAGGGCACGCAAAAGACATGAACAAAAGCTCCAAAAACACCCAAATACATCCTTTTAGAAGAGGACACTCTCTCGGCATAGTGACGTGTCTGTTCCTAAAAGGATGTATTTGGGTGTTTTTGGAGCTTTTGTTCATGTCTGTTAAGTGCCCTGATGCCATCCAAGCATTAGTTATCCTTAAATATTGATATTTGGCTGGATTGTCAACCAAACACAATTCAGTAATACTTCTGTAATACAGTAAAGTTAAGGCTATCTTACAAACTAAGTTAACAGTATTTATTCATCCGTGGCCACATTTTGAGGTTAGCCTACTGTAACTTTGAATCTTCTTACGTAATCACTGAAGGTTTTCTCCAATACTGCAACAATGCCATAGAAAACAAAAAACGAATTGCAAGCATTGAGTGCTATTTACTGTGAATGTATGACCCACACAGAAAAGAGAACATAGAAGATGGTGCAGTACTGTATGGCTGCCATGTTGCGAGCTCTGACCCAACTTTGCTATTTTGTGATTCTTTCGGTGTTTATCTTAACTTCTTTTGCACTAAATGTATTCGATATCATTTTTTGTGATCAACAAGAACTTTTGAACATCAGATCGGCAGTTACTAATCTCAATTCCGGCTTAGACCTCGACTTTGACTCATCTGCCCTGGGCTCTTTGTGTGATTAAGACCCAATTTTCGGGCTCTCCAAGAGGAAACGCAGGTGAAAAAGAGGTCGGAGAGGGGGAGACCTAGCAAGATGTACAGTCTATTGATAATAATAAGACGGATGACCTCTAATTGTGGATTTGCTATCAAAAGGACTCTCGTAAATGCAATATATTCTCTGCTTTTCTGAAACATGGCTATAGGACAAGATACCTCCATGGCTATCCAACTCGATGGATTCTCCATTCCCCGAGCAGACAGGACATTGGATTCTGAGAAATTGAGAGGGGAAGGGGTTTGTCTCTTTATTAACAACAAATGGTGTGCAGACTCTAGCACAGCGTAAGTCTTGACCCATTGTTCACTTGTCTAGGAATACCGGATGGTCAAATGCCGACCCTTCTAACCTCCCGAGAGAGTTTTCATCTGTTATCGTGACTGCTGTATATATTCCACCTCAGGACAAGAAAAACAACAAGCTGGCACTTAACAAACTGTACAAGGCTATAAACAAGCAGGAAACCATGCGCCCAGAGGCTGCTTTCCTTGTTGCCGGTGATTTTAATTCCACGTCATTAAGACAAGTAATTCCATCAGCACGTGTCCTCCGCCATTAGGGCCGATAGAGTCCTAGACCACTTTTACTCTACCCACAATCAAGCATGCAAGGCCCTCCCTCATCCCTCCCTTCGGAAAATCAGATCATGACTATACGCCTGCTTCCTGTTTACAAGCAGAAGATCAAACAGGAAGTACCCGTGATGCGCTTCGTTGAGAAATGGTCCTCTGTGGTACCTGTCACAGTGACTACCGTCCTGTAGCACTCGTCTCTAATCATGAAGTGCTTTGAAAAGCTGGTTATGGCACACATCAACTCCATCATCCCTGCACCCTAGACCCACTCTAATTTGCATACCTCCCCAACAGATCCATAGACAATGCAATCTCAATTGCTCTCCACACTGCCTTCACCCACCTAGATAAGAGGAATATCTACAGTATGTGACAATGTTGTTAATTCACTACAACTCAGCGTTTAACACCATCGTCCCCTGTTCACCCACGACTGCATGGCCATGCATGACTCCAACACCATCCTCAACAAGTTTGCTGATGACATGACGGTGGTATGCCTGATCACTGGCTATGATGAGACAGTGTGGTGCCATGACAACAACCTCTCCTTCAACATCAATAACACTAAGGAGCTGATTGTTGAGGGGTGGGGGGATGTTGAAAAGATTAGGCATGGGCCCTCAAATCCTCAAAAAGTTATACTGCTGCACCATTGAGAGCCTCTTGACTGGCTGAGTCACTGCTTGGTATGGCAACTGCACCGCCCTCGATTGCATGGCACTACAGAGGGTGGTGTGGACAGCCCAGTACATCACTGGGGCCAGGCTGCCTGCCATCCAGGACCTCTGAAATGAAGGCCCGTTAAAGACTCCAGCCACCCAACCCATTTATTATTCTCTCTGCTTCCATACGGCAAGCGGTATCGGAGCATCAAGTCTGGAACCAACTATCCCCAAGTCAAAAGACTGCTAAATAGCTAACAAAATGGCTACTGACTATCTGCATTGATCCTTCTTTTTTGTTGTTGCACTGTCTCTATGCACACTTACTCTAGGCACATTTTACACACTCAGTCACAGACACACACACACTTAGTTTGCTCACACACACATTCATACTGACTGTACACACACTGACATACTATCATCATATATGCTGCTGCTACTCTGTTTGTCATATATCCTGATGCCTAGTCACCTTCCCCCCTGTGAATAGCTAACTCTACCACTCCAGTATCCCTGCACATTGTAAATATGGCATTGGCACAGACCCTGTATATATCTTGTGTTCTTTTTATTTCTATTTCTCGTGTGTTTTTGTTCCAATTTACTTTTTTATAAAATGTTTATAGTACTACTGCATTGTTGGGAAAGAGTAAGAAAGGCAAAACAAAAGTAAGAAAAAAAAGAAAGGCATTTCACTGTACTAGTGCACGTGACAATAAAAACAAATTGTGATTTAATGAAAGGCGTTATAATGCCATTTTATGTCATGCAATTTTAAATTCAATAAGGTTCTGAGATAAACAATTAGCAACTAAGCTGCAGGTCTGCATCTTAATTGGTATAAAAATAGGCCTAAATAAACCACAATTGCAACTCCCATGACCAAACGTATACTGTATATCCAAGAGTGTGTTAAGCTGTCATCAAGGCAAAGGGTGGCTATGAATGTGTAGGTTTTCTAAAACTTTTGACCGGTAGTGTTATAAACACCGGATGAATTCACACAAGATATACTCAGAATGATGATTACGTGGGACAATAGTGTGAGAGAACAGCACAGAATGGCACCTTTTATTTGAGGGTATATTCATACATATCTGTTTAACCGTTTAGAAATGACAGTACTTTATCTATCTAGTCTCCCAAATTTGAAGGTGTCATAAGAATTTGGACAAATTCACTCATAGTGTATTCAATTTTGCAAAATGTTTAGTATTTGGTGCCACATTCCTATACTGCAGTGAGAGTTATACTGAGCGCTTTGTCGTTTCTAAAAGGACGTATTTGCGTGTTAATTGGAGCCTTTGTTAATGTTTTTTTCATGGGCCCCATTCTGCACAATGGGGATGAGGAAGTAAATCGCTGTTTGGTGTAGGTTTCTCAAAAACAAGTGGAATCGCAAAAATGACTTATTTACATTTTTAACAAACTGTACAAGGCTATAAACAAGCAGGAAACCATGCAAACCTCAAGATTTGTTTGAAATTTTTTCCCTTCTCCCGTAAGTGGACTGAGGGCCCTATCAAATTTCAGGGTAACTATGGGGTTTTCCAGAATCCTTGAGAAGTGAGAGGACTCTCTAACTATTTTATAAAGAAAGCCTTTATGGAGACACACACAGTAATGGAACACGGTGACAATGGACCAATCTACATTTGAAGTCGGAAGTTTACATACACCTTAGCCAAATACATTTAAACTCAGTTTTTCACAATTCCAGACATTTAATCCCCATGTGCAGTTACAAACGGTAGTCTGGCTTTTTTATGGCGGTTTTGGAGCAGTGGCTTCTTCCTTGCTGAGCGGCCTTTCAGGTTATGTCGATATAGGACTCGTTTTACTGTGGATATATACTTTTGTACCTGTTTCCTCCAGCATCTTCACAAGGTCCTTTGCTGTTGTTTTGGGATCGATTTGCACTTTTCGCAACAAAGTAAATTAATCTCCAGGAGACAGAACGCGCCTCCTTCCTGAGCGGTATGACGGCTGCGTGGTCCCATGGTGTTTATACTTGCATACTATTGTTTGTACAGATGAACGTGGTATCAGTCTTTGCTGATTTCTTTAGATTTTCCCATGATGTCAAGCAAAGAGGCACTGAGTTTGAAGGTAGGCCTTGAAATACATCCACAGGTATACCTCCAATTGACTCAAATGATGTCAATTAGGCTTTCATGAGCTTCTAAAGCCATGACATAATTTTCTGGAATTTTCCAAGCTGTTTAAAAGGCACAGTCAATTTAGTGTATGTAAACTTCTGACCCACTGGAATTGTGATACAGCGAATGATAAGTGAAAGAATCTGTCTGTAAACAATTGTTGGAAAAATTACTTGTGTCATGCTCAAAGTAGATGTCCTAACCGACTTGCCAAAACTATAGTTTGTTAACAAGAAATTTGTGGAGTGGTTGAAAAACTAGTTTTCATGACTCCAACCTAAGTGTATGTAAACTTCCGACTTCAACTGTACATAAACCTACTCACATTGATCAAAGAGTCTGTAATACCTATATGTTTCAAGCAAACCACCATAGTCCCTGTGCCCAAGGGGGTGAACGTAACTTGCCTAAATGATTACCGCCCCATTGCACTCCCGTCGGAAGCCATGAAGTGCTTTGAAAGACTGGTCATGGCTCACAGCATCAACAGCATCACCCCGGAAACCCTAAACCTACTACAATTCGCATTCCACCCCAACAGATAACACAATCTCATTCGTACTCCACACTGCCCTTTCCCACCTGGACCAAAGGAACACCTATGTGAGAATGCTGTTCATTGACTACAGTTCAGCGTTCAACAAAAGCTCATCACTAAGCTAAGTGAACACAAGCTACTGCCCACAAAGCTCATCACTAAGCTAAGGACCCTGGGACTAAACACCTCTCTCTGCATCTGGATCCTGGACTTCCTGACGGCCTGCCCTAGGTGGTAAGGGTAGGCAACAACATGTCTGCCACGCTGATCCTCAACACTGGAACCCCTCAGGGGAGCGTGCTTAGTCCCCTCCTGTACTCCCTGTTCACCCATGACTGTGTGGCCAAACACGACTCCAACACCATCATTAAGTTTGCTGACAACACAACAGTGGTAGGCCTGATCACCGACAACGACGAGACAGCCTTTAGGGAGGAGGTCAGAGACCTGGCAGTGTGGTGCCAGGACAACAACCTCTCCCTCAATGTGAGCAAGACAAAGGAGCTGATCTTGCACTACAGAAAAAGGCGGGCCGAACAGGCCCCCATTAACATCGACGGGGCTGTAGTGGAGCAGGTTTAGATTTTCACGTTTCTTGGTGTCCACATCACCAACGAACTATCATGGTCCAAACACACCAAGACAGTTGTGAAGAGGGCACAACACCTTTATCCCTTCAGGAGACTGAAAAGATTTGGCATGGGTCCCCAGATCCTCAAAAAGTTCTACAGCTACACCATCGATAGCATCCTGATCGGTTGCATCACCACCTGGTATGGCAACTGCTCAGTATCTGACCGTAAGGAGCTACAGAGGATAGTGCGTACGGCCCAGTACATATTTGGGGCCAGGCTTCCTGCCATCCAGGACCTATATACTAGGCGGATTCAGAGGAAAGCCCCAACAAATTGTCAAAGACTCCAGTCACCCAAGTCATAGACTGTTCTCTCTGCTACCGCACAGCAAGCGGTACCAGAACGCCAAGACGAGGACCAAAAGGCTCCTTAACAGCTTCTACCCCCAAGCCATAAGACTGCTTAACAATTAATCAAAGGGCCTTCCGGACTATTTACATTGACCCCCCCCCGTGTTTATTACCTACAGTATGCATAGTCACTTTGCCCCTACCTACATGTACAAATTACCTTGACTAACCTGCAACCCCGCATATTGACTGTATATAGCCTCGTTATTGTTATTTTATTGTATTATTTTTTACTTTAGTTTATTTGGTAAATATTTTCTTAACTCTTTCTTGAACTGCATTGTTGGTTAAGGGCTTGTAAGTAAGCATTTCACTGTTGTATTCGACGCATGTGACAAAGTTTGATTTGATTTCAGACAAGATGAACCTCAAAGATGATTGAAATGGAATGGAATCAAATCATGATCAAACGTTTTGGAATTGCTGAGGTGGCAACATGCATTGTACTGGAATATTCCATACCAGTACCGTGAAGGGGAGGATAGTGTGTGCCAAGAGTCTGACATCAGTGTTTATGAGAGCGAGGAAGATGCATTGTAACAGGGTACTGGTACTGTAGGTAGGTAGAGATGTGACTCAGTGCTTCATCTAGTGGCCATCTTATGAAATTGGAGAAAATAGACCACACACACAAATTATTATGACCACAGTAGATGTAACCAACCATGTATTAGGGGTTATTCATAAAATTCAACTGTTTTTCTATTGATTAGAGGCTACTTAATAGGCTACTCTAGATGTTAACAAGGCCTAGGCATTATCCTGTGTATGGAAAATAAACTGAGTGTACAAAATATTAAGAACACCTGCTCTTTCCATGACATAGACTGACCAGGTGAATCCAGGTGAAAGCTATGATCACTTATTGATGCCACTTGTTAAATCCACTTCAATCAGTGTAGATCAGGGGTTCTTAAACTTTTTCAGCTTGGGACCCAAATTAGAAATGTTGTGTTTTCCTGTGACCCAAGCTCAGGAAGATATTTAACTATATGTAAATATTGGTACATTTCATTGCCCTTATGCCTAAAACAAATGCAATATAAACAAAAACAAATAACAATGAAATTAAATATTCATATAAACATATATTCATGTTTATTTTCCCCCATTAAAAACACTCTTCCATATCTGTCTAGGTTGGAACTGTTGCTGTTAAAATACAATAAATCATTTTCATTCTGAACTGGAATAAACTGATTGATCACATCACACAGATCAGTAACAGAACGCATGTAACGGATGTGAAATGGCTAGCTAGTTAGCGGGTACGCGCTAGTAGCATTTCAATCAGTTACGTCACTTGCTCTGAGACTTAAGTAGTGTTGCCCCTTGCTCTGCAAGAGCCGCGGTCTTTGTGGAGCGATGGGTAACGACCGTGCTTCGTGGGCAACCGTTGTTGATGTGTGCAGAGGGTCCCTGGTTCGCGCCCGTGTCAGGGCGAGGGGACGGTTTAAAGTTATACTGTTACATTGATGCTGTTGACCCAGATCACTGGTTGCTGCGGAAAAAGGAGGAGGTCGAAAGGGGGGTGAGTGTAACGGATGTGAAATGGCTAGCTAGTTAGCGGGTACGCGCTAGTAGCATTTCAATCAGTTACGTCACTTGCTCTGAGTCTTAAGTAGTGTTGCCCCTTGCTCTGCAAGAGCCGCGGCTTTTGTGGAGCGATGGGTAACGAGGCTTCGTGGTTGACTGTTGTTGATGTGTGCAGAGGGTCCCTGGTTCGCGCCCGTGTCGGGGCGAGGGGACGGTTTAAAGTTATACTGTTACACGCACACACAGGCTTTTTTTGAATGGGTTGCACTAAGTAACAGTACAGATGAAAAATGATCAGGTCTACTGTACATCTTACTGTAGGAATGATTGTTAAAAGAAAATCTAGGTTGGAACTGTTGCTGTTTAAAATACAATAGATCATTTTTTATTCTGAACTAGAATAAACTGATTGAGAACATCACACAGATGTAGACGAGAAAACACACACACACAATCCTAATGACAGGTGTGTGGCTGAACAAGCATGTCTATTCTGGGCTCAGTTTTTGACAGTGAAACACTGAGGTCATACTCAGCAATGAGACCGTTTCTGTACTTGTTTTTTAAGTATGTTAAAGTTGAGAACCCTGACTCGCAAAGGTATGTGGTGCCAAACTGTATCAGAACATCTACTGCTTTCTCAGTCAGGCAGGAGGCCACTTCCTGCTGTAGATGAGCAACCCAGAACTTCGTGAGCGTTTGCCTCAAAAAGCATCTTGCTTCAATAAATTTATTCCAGTTCAGAACAGAAATTATTACTTGAATTTTAACAGCAACAGCTCCAACCTAGACTAGTTTTCAACAATACTTTGTACAGTAAGGTGTACAGTAGGCCTGATCATTTTTCGTCTCATCTGTACTGTTACTAACACCTTGTCCAAACCGGCTGCGCGCGTGCGCCATCGTGCATACATTCCCCCCCACCAAACGCGATCACGACACGCTGGTTAAAATATCAAAACAAACTCTGAACCAAGGACATTAATTTGGGGACAGGTCGAAAAGCATTAAACATGTATGGTATTTTAGCTAGTTAGCTTGCACTTGCTAGCTAACGTTCATTTGTCCTGTTTAGCTAGCTTGCTGTTGCTAGCTAATTTGTCCTGGGATATAAACATTGAGTTGTTATTTTACCTGAAATGGACAAGGATCTCTACTCCGACAAGTAATCCACATATAAAACGGCCAACCGAATCGTTTCTAGTCATCTCTCCTCCTTCCAGGCTTTTTCATCGTTTAAATTATATGGTGATCGCATCTAAACTTTCATTGTATTACCACGACTACCGGCAAAACAGTTTTCGTCTTTCTATCACCCACGTGGGTATAACCAATGAGGAGATGGCACGTGGGTACCTGCTTCTATAAACCAATTAGGAGATGGGAAAGGCAGGACTTGCAGCGTGATCTGCGTCAGAAATAGGAACGACATCTATTTTTGCCCTTGGTGTCGCAGACGCTCGTTGGCGTGCGCAAGCAGTGTGGGTGCAATAATTGAATAACATGGGTTTCTAAATTTATTTTGATACGCTCGCGCACGCGACGTGTCCGGTCTGGTCAGCATGTTAGGGTTGCACCATCAGTAACAAGCTAGCTTGCTTTGGCTAATGTTAGCCATTAGCTGTGTAACTTACAATGCCAGGGGTTTGTTTGAAAGAGAAACTCACATCTACTAACGTTACTATGAGAGTTAGTACTCCCTTATTTCTGCTTTTCATCGCCTGTTATAAAATTACAACAATGCCTTGCTAGCTGACTTACATTTCCACTGTCGAAGCACTGTTTCCTGAAGCATTCCCTGGGTTTACCATCATGAACTCCCTGGGTTTACCATCATGTTGTATGTTTGTTCAGGACGAGTCGTTTTATTAATTTGTTCCGTTTTGAGAGACTCATTAAGCACTTCCCCGCACAAAACGCATTGTGGGCGCTCCTCGTTATTTCTCAAAGTTTGTATGAAAGAGAGAGAAACTTATCCCTGTATTTGCGTTTCATGACAATTGTGCTCAGTCAGGACTTGTGGCTAGCATGAGTCCATTTGATGATAGCGGTGAGTGATGGCGAGTGGGAATGACAAGTCACAGTGGCTGACAGGGCATCATCTGCTGCTGAACGACAGAGCTGCATCGTGTGTCGCGGAGTGATCGTCAAGAAAACTGCAGAAAAAAGATTCAGTGAACCGCGAAGCACACGCGCAGTTGCCAAACTGAGCAGAGACCGCTGCTAAGAAGAGAGCGCAATGAACAGAGAGCACAGATGCACTTGGCCAACTCAATTCCAGTGATTCATTAAATAATTATAAATTAACAGGTCCGTGACCAATACTTTAAGAAAGGCTGGTGTAGATGAATGGGAGGAGACAGGTTAAATAAGGATTTTTAAGCCTTGAGACAATTGAGAAATGTACATTGTGTGTGTCATTCAAAAGGGTGAATGGGCAAGACAAACATTTTAAGCGCTTTTGAATGGGGTATGGTAGAAGGTGCCAGGCGCACCGGTTTGCGTCAAGAACTGCAAAGCTGCTGGGTTCTTCACGCTCAACAGTTTCCCGTGTATATCGAGAATGATCCACTACCCACCTCCCAAATGACATCCAACCAACTTGACACAACTGTGGGAAGTATTGGAGCCAGCATCCCTGTGGAACGTTTTCAACACCTTGTAGAGTATATGCTCTGACATATGGAGGCTGTTCTGAGGGCAAAAGGAAGATGTTCCTAATGTTTTGTACACTCAGTATTGTTTTATAAATGTAACATAATTTACAATCTACACACATCTATCTGTTTTGTTGACTATATTTTGTTTAGAACTAGACAATAAAGCTGCCTTGTAAAACTGAAAATAAGTCTCTCACTAAACAGTATATTTGATCATGTGACCAAGCATTTCATCACCCCATAATTGTAAACCTATGCCTCTATTTGCACAAAGGTTTGTATGAGTTCACAAAATATACAATGTGTTACATAAACCAGCATTTTATTTGCTCTTATGTTTAAAGAGGTTATGAAACAAACATTTAGAGGGATCACAGCTGTCTAATCACCCTGAAGGCATTGCTCCATGAGCGACTCTTGTTCAATTAATCACATTGATTATCAGCGGCAGATCCATATAAATCATTAAAACATGGGCCAATCTGTCATTAATGAAATCTAACAGTCTTTAATAGCCTTAAAAAAATGATGGAACAGATGTCCAAAGTATAACCTCATCAACATTGGTTATATAAAGTGTCTTGTGAGAGGATGCCACTAGATGGCACTGTTGAATCAAGCAAACTGTTTCCTTTGTGGAGAGAGGCAGAGAGTGAGGGAGGGGGGAGACATGGCGACAGAGGGAGATGGAGGGAGAGTGAGAGGAGGACATAGGGAAACATAGATTAGATATGTCTTTATCATCAGATTTTTACAGATATTTGCTTTACGTACAGGAAAACACACTGTGATAAGATGAAAGACATGTCATAGGCCAGAGATAACATCAAATATACACATTCACGAAAACAAAACAGAAATGGCAGTTTAAGGACTCTTTCCCTCCCTTCCCCATTACATAATTGCCCCCCCCCCCCCTCTCATATGCATATGACACATCCACTTAATGTCCAAGGTCTCTTTGCATTGCACATAATATTATTGCACAACACTATAATTTCAATATCCATGTTACTTTTCGCTTATCACTTTCCACTATTGCCCGTCCCGAGTGAGGGAGTCCATCCCCATCCCTATAATGCGCTCCTTATTTGTTCATAAGGGTCAGTGGGTGTGGCACAAATTCGTTTTGTACCTAGATAGAGGGGGTAGAGAAACAGAGACGGGGGGAGATGAAGAGAGGGCGTAGAGAGGGAGGGAGGGAGGAGAGAGGGAGATGGGGAGACAGAGGAGAGAGCGAGAGCGACAGAGATAGAGAGATGGAGGAGATGTGAGGTTGAAGCAGCATAAACATCATAGCAGTCTCCCCACTGTGTTAATTACTTTTATTATTATCATCTTTCTGCTTTCTGGGTCAGCGATGCATTTTTGCACATTTAATGGTACAATCTTAAAGGAAATCTGTCTAAATTCCTCAGTAACTAGACAGGGAAGCAGCCACTTCCTCACAAAAAAGCAACACGCAGGACAGGGATGAAAATCATATAGGCCTAAGCACTACTCCGCGTTTACAGGTGTTAGTGAAAAGCAATATACCGCACGGTGAAATATGTTTACCAATCAAGCCGCTCCCAAGGGACAAACAGAGCGAATGGAGATGGAAATCTAATTTGTTTCTGCACACATGCCTCCCTCTCTCTCTCTCTCTCTCTCTCTCCTCTTCTCTCACTCACATGTCTCTTCAGGCAAATTCTGTCATTGTATTCTTGAAAAATAAACCACATACATGCAGTATATACATTATATGATTACATGGAGTAAAGATCACCAAAACAGATATGTGGCACAGCAAAGCACTGCAAAGAGAAGGAAAAAAGGGACAACCATGTTGGTGAATGAAGGGGGGTTCGTTTAGCTTGCTTGTACAGTATGCTTAGTTATGACTCGTTAGCGCTGACACTAATGAATGTGGACTGGCAGAGTCAGACTGAAGCCAAGCCGCGGGTTTTGGTTCACTGCCTCTCGTACGTTCCTAGTCTGGCCCGTTTCATGGGGATGTGGTGCAACGATGCACACTTGTCATATGTTATGGGGTGATTCGCCATGGATCCGTCTATAGCCAGATGTGATGGCGATAACATGCCAGACTACCCCTCTACTGCTCTATCAACTTTATGCCCGCTTCACCAATGGCACCCTATTCCCTATTTAGGGCACTGCCTTTGATAAGGGCCCATTAGGATCTGCTCAAAAGTAGTTCACTGTGTAGGGAATACGGTGCTATTTGGGGCACTGGGGCGCACATAATCTTTGTCCACTACATGTTGGCTGGCTAGGAAATGGATGCTTGCTGGACATGTCAACTCGTGTTAGCTTTACAGCACCTGGCATATATCACACATATATTTCTCCATATATCTTTTGTGGGTTCCTGCATATTTTAGAAGCCCTAGTGGGTGTTGTGACTTAAAAGAGGCAGGCCCGTTCAGCCAGGCACTACCACTAGTACACATATGAATTTTAGAAATACAAAACATGTGAAATGCCTTAAAAGTGTTCCAGCACAGCTAAGGGATTTACGTTATCCTAGTGAACCGTAGTTCACACAGTGCTCAGTTTTGATCAATTGTAGTCACATGGAGATTGAAGAACTCTTGAAGCATTTGGAAGACTACATAACTGGGACATAATGGGGACAGCATTCACGAAGTGTGTGTTCACGCTTTTCGCAAATCTGTTTTCATGTCACAATCATTGACATGACATGGTATGGTTTTGTTGTAATGGTGTGTGAGGCATGTATTACACAGACAGCAATAAGATGGCTTCAATATTGTCCAATGTTGTACATTTTTCTCAAGAGAACGCTCTCGGCCAAATGTATTTTTCAGTGCTACCTCCATAAACCTCCAGTGCTACCTTTTTCAGTGCTACCTCCATTGGTAAACAATAGCCATCACTTAAATCATTGACAACTTTATTTTCATCCTACTATCTTAACAGTAATTACAGATAGAAGTCGATTGTAATTCGCTTTCTTTTTAATGAATCTGGTGGTATTATTTGAACGATAAAACATACTGAACCCATTATAATATGATCTCCTATTCAGTCTTTGTTCAGTCTTTGAAGCATATTTACGTGTGCCCTCTAAAACATACACCCACACTCTGTGAAGAGAAATTTGGCTGCACATCGTGTTTCTATTGAGGAATGGAAAGAAACATAGCCTTTTTATCTCTATCATAACTATATTGCTATACCGACACATACAGTTGAAGTCGGAAGTTTACATACACTTAGGTTGGAGTCATGAAAACTCATTTTTCAACCACTCCACAAATTTCTTGTTAACAAACTATAGTTTTGGCAAGTCGGTTACGACATCTACTTTGCCCATGACACAAGTAATTTTTCCAACAATTGTTTACAGACAGATTATTTCACTTATAATTCACTGTATCACAATTCCAGTGGGTCACAAGTTTACATACACTAAGTTGACTGTGCCTTTAAACAGCTTGGATAATTCCAGGAAATGATGTCATGGCTTTAGACGCTTCTGTTAGGCTAATTGAGTCAATTGGAGGTGTACCTGTGGATGTATTTCAAGGCCTACCTTCAAACTCAGTTCCTTTTTTTTGACGTCATGGCAAAATCAAAAGAAATCAGCCAAGACCTCAGGGGAAAAAAATGTAGACCTCCACGTCCTCCAAGTCCGCAATTTCCAAATGCCTGAAGGTACCACGTTCATCTGTACAAACAATAGTACGCAATTTTAAACACCATGGGACCACGCAGCCATCATACCGCTCAGGAAGGAGACGCATTCTGTTTCCTAGAGATGAACGTACTTTGTTGCGAAAAGTGCAAATCAATCCCAGAACAACAGCAAAGGACCTTGTGAAGATGCTGGAGGAAACAGGTACAAAAGTATCTATATCCACAGTAAAACAAGTTCTATATTGACATAACCTGAAAGGCCTGTCAGCATGGAAGAAGCCCCCGTTCCAAAACCGCCATAAAAAAGCCAGACTACGGTTTGCAACTGCACATGGGGACAAAGATCTTACTTTTTGGAGAAATGTCCTCTGGTCTGATGAAACAAAAATAGAACTGTTTGACCATATTGACCATCGTTATGTTTGGAGGAAAAAGAAGTAGGCTTGCAAGCAAAAGAACACCATCCCAACCGTGAAGCCCGGGGGTGGCAGCATCATGTTGTTGGGGTGCTTTGCTGCAAGAGTGACTGGTGCACTTCACAAAATAGATGGCATCATGACGAAGGAAAATGATGTGGATATATTGAAGCAACATCTCAAGACATCAGTCAGGAAGTTAAAGATTGGTGGCAAATGGGTCATCCAAATGGACAATGACCCCAAGCATATTTCCAAAGTTGTGGCAAAATGTCTTAAGGACAACAAAGTCAAGGTATTGGAGTGGCCATCACAAAGCCCTGACCTCAATCCTATAGAACATTTATGGGCGGAACTGAAAAAGTGTGTGCGAGCAAGGAGGCCTACAAACCTGACTCAGTTACACCAGCTATGTCCGGAGGAATGGGCCAAAATTCACCCAACTTATTGTGGGGAGCTTGTGGAAGGCTACCCGAAACGTTTGACCCAAGTGAAACAATTTAAAAGCAATGCTACCAAATACTAATTGAGTGTATGTAAACTTCTGACCCACTGGGAATGTGATGAAATAAATAAAAGCTGAAATAAATCATTCTCTCTCCTATTATTCTGACATTTCACATTCTTAACATAAAGTGGTGATCCTAACTAACCTAAGACGGCATTTTTCCTAGGATTAAATGTCAGGAATTGTGAAAAACTGAGTTTAAATGTATTTGGCTAAGGTGTATGTAAACTTCCGACTTCAACTGTATGTGTATTATCCAATTCTCAATGAGTTTATTCAATCACGATTTCATTGTTAATGAAGTGTGGAAAATGCCACCATAACGACACATTAGCTTCCATCTCCGGGAAATGCACTTGACAACATTACTTACACTCTCTCAAGAAATGACAGGAAATAGATATCATTAGGGCTTTGGATCGTGCTATTCCTCTATTATTAAATGCCAGCTTGGGGAAATCAGTCACAAAATTCCCACTCTGACTCAAATACATAATTGGTTCTATTGACAGTGGGCCGGTGCGGCCTTTTAGGCAAGGCTCTCATGTGTGGTTGAAAATGTCAGCTTTTGTGCACTTTAAGGGTCACGGCCAGAGACAAACAAGTCATTGGCCTGCTTGCCCAACATGGAAGGAGACAGGTGCCAGAATGAATCAGAGACTCGGTCCACTGGCCGACCTTACTGGAGTATCAGGATGACTCAGTGTCTAGATGGGGCTAAAATGACTGCTCAACTGTGTTGGGACTGGAGACACACAGACTCACAAACACATTCTTAGACGAGTGGCCAGCAGGACCTGTACTGTTGTGTTTGAGGCTGATGATGAGTAAAATTAAATACCCTTTCCCCTGAGACCTCTACTCTGACTGTCTTTGAAGATAATTGCAGCAGCAAGGAACATTAATGTCATTAGACCAAAACAGAAATGACAATAGATTTGGGCACCAGTTTTGGGGCTTTCTTTTAAAGCTCCAGTAGGTACTGTCTGGCATCCCCCCAACCCCCTCCTTCATCTCTCTTCCTCTCGTCCTCCCTCCTCTCCTCTTGCCAAACCGTCAGTGACGTGTAGTGTGATGGTGCCTATCTGATCATGGCCACGTTAACTGGGATCGAGGGTGACTGTTGGCGGGATGAGACTTGTGTAGTGGATAAAACTCACCGCCCCCCCCCCCCACCGCCGTCGTTAGGTAGCCGTCTTAATGTGGGGAAATGTTACCAGTCCGCTGGGCTGTGAAGGGCTGTGCTCACCTTGGGCGTCGCTGTCGGCCTTGCCTGAACAAACGCCTCCCTTCTGTCTGTTAGACAGCGAGAGAGGGGGCTGCCTGCTGAAAATGGGCACTGGAGAATACCTTAGTGCCAGCCACACACACAACCTGCAGCCCATCTAAGAGACACACACATCCCATAACCAGTGGGGGGAAATTGATTTGCCAGTTCTCGCTCAATTAGCTAAACATTTTTAAACAGCTCTCTCTTTTTAAGATGGCAACACAAACAGCGGCAACCTTCAGATAACCTCCGCAGGTGGGTCTGGCTCGTGTTGTCACCGGAGAAGACAACAGCTGAAAGGGTGATGTCTATCTCTCCTCTTATCAGTAGTGACAAGGTGTCTGAGACATAAGAGCATTCTCTGTTGATGCATGGTCATTGGGATAATCTCCAGTGTAAAACATGCACTATATAAAGTCAGACCAATTCATGTCATTGCTTACTAAGAGTTTAGATATGCCTGTGATAAAGTCAAGTGATTGATTACTAAGAGTTTAGATATGCCTGTGATAAAGTCAAGTGATTGATTACTAAGAGTTTAGATATGCCTGTGATAAAGTCAAGTGATTGATTACTAAGAGTTTAGATATGCCCGTGATAAAGTCATGTTCCAAATCTCTTTTTGGGAGATTTTATTTGAGTCACTTCGCAGACACTCTCATCCAGAGGGACATACAGGAGCAATTAGGGTTCAGTGCCTTGCTCAAGAGCACATCCACATATTTTTACCCAGTCGGCTCGAACAACGACCATTCCGTTACTGGCCCAACGCAATTAACCGCTAGGCTACCTGTCGCCGTTGATGCCATTGGAAGTTTATATTTTACTGTTCAAGTTCTGTGAAGCGCTCAACCAGACAGGATTGGTACTACTGATGCTGTTGAGTAGTCTGCAGCCTCTTGTCATAAACACATCTTGATATTCCCAGAACACACATGCTAAGAACGCTTTAAGAAAGTACAGTGCCGCTGACACCCATTAATCAATGAAATGTCCTTATCAAGAACATTTATGCTGTTTATGCATTGATGACATCTCACACACCTGATATAGGCCTACATCGTTCAGTCTTTTCTCTGTCTGAACATTCAAGGCCTGTGACACTTTTTAGTGAGTGCAATTCATCAGACAGACAGCACGCTTGACATTTCAAATAGGCATAACGGCTAGTCCACAAATTGTTTTATGGTGAGCGAACGTTGCGCCTTTTCCTGTCCATGACGTCTACACATTTTTAGGTTGCACCTCTACTCACGTTGGCTGAGCCCCTTCTACTTTTAGTCCTTGTGTAATTTTTCAAGGATTGTATGTAATCTATCACAAGATGTCTAGTGGCTTCTTTGGGTACTTCAGATTAGCACAGGTGTCTGTAACAATCTCTGTCCCTCTGTGTGGCTTTTATCACATGTAAAATATATGAAATAATGAAATATGATTTTTTTAAATTATACAAAATATAATGACAAAGCTGTAAGATAGTATCCTAAATACAGTGAGCATACAAAACATTAGGACACATTCCTAATATTGAGTTGCACCCACTTTTGCCCTCAGAACAGCCTCAATCAATTTAGCGAATACCATTGGGTTTCAGCATGAAATATCCTTCATATATATTTCATTGATTTTACTATGTCAATATGTATTTGTTGTCGTCAAACTGGTGGCAGTTGTGAACACAGTCAATAGTTGGAAGAGTTGCAGAGTTAATTGAAAATAATTGCATGATTACATCCTTTTTTCATAAATTAGTACATTTTCTCTTTAACCATATGATCAACTAGAAACTCATGGAAAATATGCACACAGATATTATAAATGAATATTATATGTGAGTACATCTTTTTAAAGTAATTAAATTATAAATTACCAAAGTTACGACAATTAACCAAAAATCTATGGCAATCTAACAAAATTACTAAAGATTCCGGTAACTTTGGTAAGTTACTGGTAGCTTTACAACTCTGTTCGGTCTTGAGAGCATAATAATTTTCTGAACCTTCAATTCAGACTTTCTTAAGATGACAAGGACACCAAATTGTCTGCCTTGAGGAAAACACAGCTTTCTTGCCCTCCTTTAGATAAGAAGCCATCATTATTTGACTGTCAAGATACAACAAATCATTTGAGATAAATCCTATTGTTGGTCTACACTTAAACAAAGCCAGTCTTATTCGCCAGGGTGCATTCCAGGGTGCATTCCAAATGTGTCGCTGCTGCAGACATGCTTTTTTGGAGGCAACCTCAGGTCACGACATTGCACTCAATTCTCTGTAGTGATACTTTAATAAGTGCCCTTCTTCCCAGTCATCCAAGCTGCATCACAAACGTCACCATGTTCCCCTATGTAGTGCACTACTTCTGACCAGGGCCCATAGAGCATGGGTCAAAAATAGTGCACTATATAGGGAATATGGTGCCATTTTGGATGCACCCCCAATTCATCCAGAGTAAGCAACAGTGTTTGTCTGCACATTTGATGTCATGGGGGCATACATTATGCAGAGGAAGGACAGGAGGTCATGTTTGATGAAGTCTTAGGGAAGACTCTTTACAAGAGAACAGCATGGTAGAGTGGCCTTTGCCTTGACATTATGTGTTCTCCATCTAGTCAAGGAAGAGCAGGTAAAGGAAGTAAACAGGATGACTGTCATGTCATCTGGATGTCATGTGGATCTACAGTATACCATTATAGCTTATACTCCCCATCCCGGATATTTGTCATCAGAAACACTGACTAGCATAGCGTAGCCTCGCGCGAACGGTATATCATAAAATATAATTTCATGAAATCACAAGTGCAATATTGCAAAACACAGCTTAGCCTTTTGTTAATCCATCTGTCGTCTCAGATTTTTAAATGATGCTTTACAGCGCAAGCAATATTTGCATTTGTGTAAATTTATCGATCGCTCGACAAAACAATAAGAACACTTAGCGTCAGGTAACTTGGTCACGAAAATCAGAAAAGCAATCAAATTAATTGTTTACCTTTGATGATCTTCGGATGGTTTCACTCACGAGACTCCCAGTTAGACAGCAAATGTTCCTTTTGTTCCATAAAGATATTTTTTATATCCAAATACCTCTGTTTGTTTGCCTCGTTATTCCCAGTAATCCACCGGAAAAAGCGTTCGCGACAACGCCGGAAAAAATTCAAAATTATATCCATAATGTCCACAGAAACATGTCAAACGTTTTTTATGATCCAACTTCAGGGTGATTTTCAAATATCTATTCGATAATATATCAACTGGGACAGTTGGCTTTTCACTAGGACCGAGAAAAACAATGGCTGCCTTTCACTTTTGCGCAAAAATCACTCAGAGAGCCCCCACCTATCCACTTACGCAATGTGCCCTTTCACGCTCATTCTTCAAAATAAAAGCCTGAAACTATGTCTAAAGGCTGTTGACACCTTAGGGAAGACAGAAAAATAAGTCTTATTGATATCCCTTTATATGGGCAATAGGAATGCAGGGGAACAGAGAGGTCTCAAAAACAGGGCCACTTCCTGGTTGGATTTTCCTCCGGTTTTCGCCTGCAATATCAGTTCTGTTTAACTCACAGACAAGAATTTTACAGTTTTGGAAACGTCAGAGTGTTTTCTATCCTAATCTGACTATTATATGCATATTCTAGTTTCGGGGGCTGAGAAATAAGCAGTTTCAAATGGGTACGCCTTTTTAGCCAAAAGCGAAACCTGCGTCCCCTAGTTCTAAGAGGTTTAAAGAAATTCTACATGAGAGGGTGTGGGTTTTGACTTTTTTAGCACGGCTGTGCTGTGATCTTAGGTATAAGGTGAAGTCGCCAACACACAACTGTGAGTGTACAATTGCTTTTCTACAATGCGTTACCATACAACATATTAACAATGAGTGACATATTTCCATTAAAAACTTTATTTTGATACATTTGTTAAAACTTCTCTAGGATAGGGGGCAGCAAATTCACTATTGGATAAATAGCATGCCCAATTTCAACTTCCTTCTACTCATCCCCAGAATATAAGATATGCATATTATTAGTAGATTTGGATAGAAAACACTCTGAAGTTTCTAAAACTGTTTGAATCATGTCTGTAAGTATAACAGAACTTATGTAGCAGGCAAAACCCAGAGGACTAACCATACATTTTTTATAGTTTTTTAGGTCACTGTCTGTTCAATGAGGTTTCATTGGAATACTGGATTTCTAATCACCCTGTTTTCAGTTCCTACCGCTTCCACTGGATGTCACCACTCTTTGGAAATAGGTTGAGGTTATTCCTTTGTGCAATGAAGACGTAAGGCCACCTGGAAACAGTGTAACGTCATGTGTACTGTTTGAGAGTTGCGCAAGACTAGAAAAGTAGCATTAGTTTGTTGATCTCCTGTATTGAAAACAGATAGACCCGTCTTCAAGTTGATCGATTATTAGCGTTTACAAATACCTTAAGTTGTATTACAAAAGTAGTTTGAAATGTTTTGGCAAAGTTTAGAGGTAATTCTTTAGATATTTTTTAGTGACTTTGCGCAAATTGGAAGCTGTTTTTTTCTGGATCAACCGCACCAAATAAATGGACAATTTGGATGTATATGGACGGAATTAATTGAACAAAAGGACCATTTGTGATGTTTATGGGACATAATGGAGTGCCACCAAAAGAATCTCGTCAAAGGTAAGGCATGTTTTATATTTTATTTCTGCGTTTTGTGTCGTGCCTGCAGTGTTGAAATATGCTACACTCTCTTTGTTTACTGTTGTGCTATCATCAGATAATAGCATCTTATGCTTTCGCCAAAAAGCCTTTTTGAAATCTGTCATGGTGGCTGGATTCACAACGAGTGTAGCTTTAATTTGGTATCTTACACGTGTGATATAATTAAGTTTGATTTTATATAATTTTTGAATTTGGCGCTCTACATTTTCCCTGGCTATTGGCCAAGTGGGACGCTACACATATCCCAGAGAGGTTTAATACTGTTTCATGCTTCCACGAGGATGTAGTCCCGACACAAATCTAGAGTTGCTAGCCAAGCTGACTTGTTGTTCATTTGATTGGCAGGTTGCTGTGCCAAAGAAAGATAGTTAGGTGCTTCCCCTTGCTAGCTAGCCAACTTCACACGTAACTCAATCACTTTAAACTGAAGCTAGAGAGGCATCAAACTAGCTGCATTTTATTTTGTTTTAACAGTTTGTTTTATTGACATTTCTTTGCATATATATCCATAAAAATAATGCTGATGCATGAGTTTGCCTGTCTCAGAAAGCCGTATTTCTCATCCTGACATGTTCAGTCTCTATAGACGTGTTTGCTGACAACATCACGAAACTGATGTGCGCGCATCGATGTGGCTGGAAGCGCGCGTTGATATGATTCGGAATGGTCAGATAGCTAGCATCAATGACAACAAGCTGCCTTGTGGGAAATCGTAGGTGGCTCATTTCAACTCGTTGTATGTTGTTATTGATACCTCGTCTTGTTTTGACTGATATGTCAATGCTAACATGGCTCAAATCCGATAGCTAGTGTCAAGATGCTAGCCCTCGAGTAGAGATGTGAACACTCTCCTGTTAAGAGGGGGCAGTTTTATGACTTTAACACCCACGTCATAAATTCTGTGCAGAGATTCTTGTCTCCCTGACCATGCAGTATGGGAGAGAGAGGGTCACAGTAGAACAAAGGAACTCTCCCGCCAAATTATACTACATCCCAGAATTTGAGAATTGAAGAATATTTTTTATTTTGGAGAATGAGTAAATGGTTGGTAGAAAAGCCAGCTACGAGCCGGTCCATTTTGTTTTATGTTTGTGACCTCATGAAAGACAATACAGCCATATTACCCTGACTCTGTTTTATGCAGCTTCCTCAGTTATGAGGCTTGAATCTGAATGTGGGATAAAATGTCTAATGAAGTATAAGAATACTTTTGAAAAGATCATGTGATTTAGTCTCTTAAAATGAAAAGCTTTGTTTTATGTTAACTTGTGCCCAGTCAGTAGGCACGCCCAAATAAATAAATATTGGTTGGAAATGATGAACCAACCCCTTTTCCACTCTAGAATAAAAGCCGTCGTAATGAAAAGTCACCTCAATTCCAAATACCCTGAGGACTTGTCTTCATGTTTAAAAGGGTTAATTCCAATTTCAACTCTACAGACCAGGAAACGTGAGAGCTAGCTTCACATGTGAAACTCTAAACTATTGATCACCTGAAGAAGAAGTGCATACTAAACTAGCATATATCAGACTGCAGCTGAACATGTGCGCAAATCTAGTATGAGAACACTGACCGATGCAGAAGCATCTCCAGAGTGAGCTGAACCTCTCAGACCACGTGAACCTCTCACACGATGACCCGGAAGATTCCACAAAGGACGAAGGCGACATTGACTGGGCAAACCAGAGCCTCACATCACCAACCTAACTATCGAAGCCAGCTTCACGTAAATACAATGCATTCCTTTTCCGAATGAGTGATCGTTAGTAGCATATGTATTTATGTGAGAATAGCTTCCCAGGTCCAATAGAGACCCATTTTCCTTAGTCTTCCTTCCTAAACCCCCTTCTCTTCTCGTGTTATAACCAAACTGTTTTTGTTTAGTCCACTAGGAACGGTATTTACTGTATAATGTTATTATGTATTGTATATGCTGTGATTGTTTAATTCGTTAGTAAATAAATAATTTAGCTAATTTGTGTATGGATGATTTATAAGTAAAGCCTGGGTTCATGCAGATAACCAAGAATTGTACGACGTTCAGATGAGACTGATATTAGGTAAAGAATAACTAATGACTGACTGCTATTGATATAAAAGATCTTCAGATCTTTAAGAGTGAGATAGCCGCTCTATATAAACTAACTCTTCCGTGGTGGCCCAGGTTATTAACTTATTCGGGCTAGGGGGCAGTATTCCGAAGTTTGGATGAATGAGGTGCCCAAAGTAAACTGCCTGTTACTCAGGCCCAGAAGCTTGGATATGCATATAATAGTATTTGATAGAAAACACTCTAAAGTTTCCAAAACTGTTAAAATAATGTCTGTGAGTATAACAGAACTGAGATGGCAGGCGAAAACCCGAGGACAATCCATCCATCCAGAAAATAATTCAGCTCACCTCTGATTACAATAGCTGGGAATGGGAATAAAAAAGGAAGTCCTCGCAGATTGCAGTTCTTATGGCTTCCACTAAATGTCAACAGTCTTTTGGCTGTAGTGTTCCGGTGAGTGTGCGTACTTCGTTATTTATCTCCGGTAATGGTCTCCGATATTCTCCATCTTAAATGTTATCGTTTATTCAGATAATAGGGTACCTGAGGATTGATTAGGAACGTTGTTTGACTTGTTTAGAAGAAGTTTATTGGTAACTTAAGGGGTTCATTTTGTATGCATTTTCAACAAGGGAAACCGGTGGATTACTGAATCATTGAAACATACTTTTTTGGGATATAAAGAAGGATTTTACAAAAGGACCATTTGTTATCTTCTACTTCATCACAATCCCGGATCCGGGAGCACCCCCATCAGTAAAAAAGCTGACTAGCATAGCCTAGCATAGCGTCACAAGTAAATACTAGAATCTAAATATCATTAAATGACAAGTCCAAGACACCAGATGAAAGATACACATCTTGTGAATCCAGCCATCATTTCTGATTTTTAAAATGTTTTACAGGGAAGACACAATATGTAAATCTATTAGCTAACCACGATAGCAAAAGACACAACTTTTTTTCCCCACCATTTTTTTCCTGCATAGGTAGCTATCACAATTTTGACCAAATAAAGATATAAATAGCCACTAACCAAGAAACAACTTCATCAGATGACAGTCTGATAACATATTTATTGTATAGCATATGTTTTGTTAGAAAAATGTGCATATTTCAGGTATAAATCATAGTTTACCATTGCAGCCACCATCACAACTCTCACCAAAGCAACTAGAATAACTACAGAGACCAACGTGAATTACCTAAATACTCATCATAAATCATTTATCAAAAATACACAGCATACAGCAAATGAAAGACAAAGATCTTGTGAATCCAGCCAATATTTCAGATTTTTTCAGTGTTTTACAGCGAAAACACAATATAGCATTATATAAGCTTACTACAATAGCCAACCACACAACAGCATTGATTCAAGCCAACAATAGTGATAACGAATAAACCAGCAAAATATATTAATTTTTTCACTAACCTTCTCAAACTTCTTCAGATGACAGTCCTATAACATCATATTACACAATACGTATAGAGTTTGTTCGAAAATGTGCATATTTAGCGGCACAAATCGTGGTTATACAATGAGAATAGTAGCCAAGCTGCCAACAATATGTCGGGAGAAATCTTGGGAGAGGCACCTAATCTAATCAGTAACTAAATTTAAACTTGACAAATACAGGTTGGACAGCAAATGAAATATACATTAGTTCTTAATGCAATCGCTGTGTTAGATTTTTAAAATTAACGTTACTACGACATACAGCGTGCGTTAAAGCGAGACCGCACCGAAATTAATGGCGGAATATGAGTTTTACATTTTTCAACAGAACAATGAATTAACATCATAAACAGTTCTTACTTTTTGATGAGCTTTCATCAGAATCTTGGGCAAGTTGTCCTTTGTCCACAGGAATCGTTGCTCGGTTGTAGATTGTCACCTTCAACTTTGGAATTAGCAGTAAACATTAGCCATGTGGCCCAGACGTGCCCAACTCACTATAACACAGCACAAAGAAAAACCCGAAAAATGCAATATACTGATATAACTCGGTTTAAAATAACAACATTATGATGTCTTTAACCTCTACCGAGCACCTATCCCGGGTCCGGGAGCACCCCGCACCCCCCCCCCCCCCCCACACTGATTAGCATCGCTAGCATAGCGTCACAATTAAATAGTAGCATCTAAATATCATTAAATCACAAGTCCAAGACACCTAATGAAAGATACAGATCCTGTGAATAAAGCCACCATTTCAGATTTTTTAAATGTTTTACAGGGAAGACACAATATGTAAATCTATTAGCTAAACACGTTAGCAAAAATCACAATTTTCTTGTCCACCATTTTCTCTCAACACCAGTAGCTATCACCAATTCGGCTAAACTAAGATATTGATAGCCACTAACCAAGAAAAAACCTCCTCAGATGACAGTCTGATAACATATTTATGGTATAGGATAGGTTTTGTTAGAAAAATGTGCATATTTCAGGTAGATGTCATAGGTTACAATTGCACCCACCGTCACAAATGGACTAGAATAACTACATAGAGCAACGTGTTTACCTACTTACTAATCATCAAACATTTCGTAAAAATACACAGCATACACTAATCGAAAGACACAGATCCTGTGAATACAGACAATATTTCAGATTTTCTAAGTGTCTTACAGCGAAAACACAATAAATCGTTATATTAGCATACCACATATGCAAACGTTACCAGAGCATTGATTCTAGCCAAAGAGAGCGATAACGTAAACATCGCCAAAATATATTAATTTTTTCACTAACCTTCTCAGAATTCTTCAGATGACACTCCTGTAACATCACATTACAACATACATATACAGTTTGATCGAAAATGTGCATATTTAGCGGCACAAATCGTGGTTACACAATGGAAATACTGTCCAACTACTCAAGCAATCTGCCCGGCAGCATCATGATAATACAACTATTTTTATCAAAAACTATTCATAAACTTGACAAAAAAAATACAGGTTGGCCATGAAATGAAAGATGCATCAGTTATTAATGCAACCGCTAATTTAGATTTTTAAAATTAACCTGTTGGGGATGGGGGCGCTGTTTAGACTATTTATGCTAATGTGGCTAATTTTTTAAACGGCTTCCCACAAAATCCTTGATCGTACAATATGCATATTATTATTATTATTGGATAGAAAACAGTCTATAGTTTCTATAGGAGTTGAAATTTTGTCTCTAAGTGGAACAGAGCCCATTCTACAGCAATTTCCCTGACATGGAGTCAGATTTGAGAAACGTTGGCCACTTTTCTGAAGTCATTTAAACGGGCACTGTCGTTGCTATGACTATACGGACACTTCTTACGTCTTCCCCTGGATGCCTTTACGTGATGACGATTCCAACGGGCTCGATTGCTCGTTCACAGGCCCTACAAATGAAAAAAACCTTTAGCTAGCAAGTCTTTTCTTGCTGCGTAACGCGCGTGGAAGACACCGACCCTCTCCTGTTCCAAGCGTTAGTTTAGCCTGTTATATTTCTCCGGTCATCTTTTCACTCGTTATAGGAGTTACAAACATCACAAAGTAGTTAATTTAAAGCGTTTTATAGCAATTTATATCCGTTTAGTGCGATTTTGGGACATTTATTTTTGCAACGATGTGAAAAGTTGGTCACGCTTTTCAGTTCATCCCGAACGTAGTTGACATTTCCACATGGCAAGAGGACAGCTTTCCACCAAAAGACGATTTCTCCCAAGAAAGGATCCTTTGCCCAAGATACTGATGGAAGAACAGCTCAAGGTAGGACATTTTTATTATGATAAATCGTGTTTCTGTCGAAACATTTTAGTGGCTTAGGATGCCATGTTTTTTGACGTAGCTTCGCTTGGCGCAAACTGTATTGAAAAGTAAGGATAAATTAAAAAATGTAATAACGCAATTGTATTAAGAATTAAATTGTCTATCAATCCCTGTCCACCCTATATTTTTTAGTCACGTTTATGAGTATTTATGTATAAGAGTAGATCACTGTCTAAGTGGCGCAAGGACGTTTTCTTTACCAGCTTGTCTACATTTCACATTGTCTAACCATGATTTTGGTGGCTAAATATAAACATTTTCGATCAAACTGTATATGCATGTTGTAATGTGATGTTACAGGAGTGTCATCGGAAGAATTCTGAGAAGGTTAGTGAAAAAATTAATATCTTTTGGCGATGTTGACTTTTATCGCTCACTTTGGCTAGAATCAATGCTGGGCTGCTAATTGCTATGTGCTAAGCTAATATAACGATTTATTGTGTTTTCGCTGTAAGACACTTAGAAAATCTGAAATATTGTCTGTATTCACAGGATCTGTGTCTTTCGATTCGTGTATGCTGTGTATTTTTACGAAATGTTTGATGATTAGTAGTTAGGTAAACACGTTGCTCATTGTAATTATTTTAGTCCATTTGTGATGGTGGGTGCAATTGTAAACTATGCCATATACCTGAAATATGCACTTTTTTCTAACAAAACCTATCCCATACCATAAATATGTTATCAGACTGTCATCTAATGAGTTTTTTTGTTGGTTAGGGGCTATAAATATCTTAGTTTAGCCGAATTGGTGATGGCTACTGGTGTTGGTGGACAAATAAAAGATGGTGGATTATGCTAATGTGTTTTTAGGTAATAGATGTACATCTTTACATATTGTGTCTTCCCTGTAAAACATTTTAAAAATCGGAAATGTTGACTGGATTCATAAGATCTGTGTCTTTCATTAGCTGTATTGGACTTTAATGTGTGAAAGTTAAATATTTTAAAAAAATATTTTTTTTGAATTTCGCGGCACTGGTTTTTCAGTGGGGGGGGGGGGGGAGTGCCGCTAGCGCCACGCTGATCCTAGACAGGTTAACGTTACTAGACATACAGTGTGCGTTACAGACAGACTAGTGCCGCAATAACGGCGTCACTATTTACCGTTATTGAGTTTACATTTTTCCACATAAAAATGGAATAACATCATAAATAGCTCTTACTTTTCGACGAGCTTCCATCGGAATCTTGGCCAAGTGATACTTTTGTCCAAAAGAATCGTTGCTTGGTTGTAAAATGTTGCATTCAACTTCTGATATAGCAGCTAACTATAGCTAACAATTGCTAACATTAGCTGACGTGTCCAAATCCTCATTACGCAATACTGAGGAAATTCCGAAAAATAGCAATATACTCGCATAATCTGATATAACTCGGTTTCAAATAGCTTCGTTATGATGTTTCTAACACCTATATCAAATTAAATTACAGACTGATATATCTAAAGTTCATTACTAAGCGTTCGAAAATGGCATCCCGGGGTCTCTCTCTGCGTAAAGTTCAACGTCGAAAAGATGGCGTACCTCACTCCTTGGTGTTTTATAACCTCTGAGAGCTACGCAGGAAGCCCATTCCACCTGTCATTGGTTACTGACATCCAGGGGAAGGCGGGTGCAGTTCGTGTCGTTCCATAGGATATACACACCCCTTTAAACTGAACTGAGATCAGAGCTTCGCTCTCAGACCTTCGCAAAACCTGTCATGGATTTCGCTGTAGAAAGAGTTCTGTTCCACTCAGAGACATAATTCAAACGGCTATAGAAACTAGATAGTGTTTTCTATCCAATAATAACAATAATATGCATATTGTACGATCAAGAATTGAGTAGGAAGCCGTTTCATCTGTAGAGACAATTATGCTAATTTGAAACAGCACCGCCTATAGTCGCAAGAAGTTAACACCTATATCGAATAAAATCAGAGACGGATATATCTAAGGCCTATAACGGGAGCTTTCCAGAACGCCATCCTGAGGTCTGTCTTGCGTCATGGCGAATGTTGAAAAGACTGCACCCCACATTCCAAGACCCTTTATATGGCCTCAGATCTGCTTAGCAACTCCATTCCAATTCTCACTATTTGCTGACATCTAGGGGAAGGCGTATACAGTGCATGTCGACCAATAGAAGACATGCAAATTAATAAACTGACAGAACAGCCTGCCTGATTTCATATTTCTCACTTCCTCACAGCAAGTTTGCTCCAACTTGAGTTCTGTTTTACTCACAGATATAATTCAAATGGTTTTAGAAACTAGAGAGTGTTTTCTATCCAATAGTAATAATAATATGCATATTGTACGAGCAAGAATTGACTACGAGGCAGTTTAATTTGGGAACGAAATTTTTACAAAGTGAAAACAGCACCCCCTATTGAGAAAAGGTTAACCTCTTAACTGATCATCTTTGGTCTGCAGCATTTGTAGTAGAACAGTGTAACTTTGAGTAACGTTCAACAAAACTGCATGCATTTTATCAGGTTTTGTGCTCCTGTTTGTAGATAACTCTTCAGATTTATCTAGTTTGGTGTGGACATCATTGTATTTAGTTTAGCCTAAATCTAGTTATTCCTGTAGAATACGATTTTGTTCCTGTAGAAGACAATTATGTTGAAGAGTTTGTGCTAGTTCATCGTCATACGTTTTTGCAATTACATTTAATTGGTCAGTTTTCAAACGCAGTTCCATAGCTAGCATAATTTATCCCTTTTCTGCATTTATCATCAGTTTCCCAGTTCTCTCCACCTGTCCCTTTATGTCTACCGTGTCCTGCTCGTGCTTCAGCTGGGCACTGCGGTATTGGACCAATGCCAATCTTGGATGGCAAGACATCCCGATGGTTGATTTTGGAGAGCGTTTGTCACGATTTCTACAGTTTTTCTGCTAATGGCATAGTTAGGGTTGATATCACTGCTGAGGTCAGAGATCAATCCTTTTATGGGTGAGGTTTCACTAATTAGCGAGTTTAGGAATACGTTAATAAACCATCAGTACTGTACCAGTAATGTGGGAGTTGGACGTGAATACATTTGCAAAAGCAAATTCAATTGATTAGTAAACGATAATGATTAATCATAACTGGATAGGCTATCTGGGAATTTAAACTTGAATTAACCTGAGAAGTTGGTTCATTTAGGTTAATATTGTTAAGTTTAAAATGTCTCATTTAATTGCAAGATCCTGAAAAGGTATGTACAACAATTGAATGAGACAATGATATCCAATCAAATGAAATTGTCTAGATAGTCATATGTGTAACCAGTAGAGCAAATGTTATGGTACATTCACCACTTGGTTCACTTATTCCTAAGGGCGAAGCCACATGGGATTCCCGCTAGAGCCGGGACTTCATTCAGTACTGGGTAGTCCTGTATAAGCTTTTACTGACTTAATCAATTTTACTGATAAATCAAACCTGTATAGGCTATTTGGGAATTAAACTTGAATTAACCTGAGAAGTTGGTTCATCTAGGTTAATATTTGAGAAGTTTAATGAACAAAATCACTAAGTTGGATGACAGGTCAGCAGAACTCAATGAAGTCTCAGACCAAATGAATGATGAGAGAACTCAGGTGATGAAGATGGAAATATTGATTTCTAAGAAAAGGGAGGAAATCTCATCACTGACTCACATCTCCAAAGTCAGCACTCTAAGCGCTCAAGTGGACTCTGCAATGCAGCAGAATACCACGCTTAGGTACAATCTGGTGGATTTCCAGAACGGTCAGGCGCTACAGCGTGACTACCCAACCAATCTACTGGAGTCCGGTACTCAAAGGAGTGAAGACGATAGAAGGTTTCAGACTTTACCTCCCTCATGTGTCCCTCAGGCTTCTCCTCTTGGCCTTTCGGCCCTAATTTCCCCACAGGATGAAGCCATCCCTCTCCGCCCGCTTGGTGCAGAACACCTTGACAAACTCGTCAAGAATTTCCCCACCTTTGACCCTGTTCCAGGTCAGTCAAACGATACTGAGATGTTCCTAGCTGACATAGCGCATGCATTGGATGGCTACCCGAACGCTACGGGTTCTGACAGGGTTTACCTGACACGTGACGAGGTTCATTCATCAACAACAGCAACACGTGCTTAACGACTACGCTAAACTTGACACAGCTTTGAATTAGAATTCAGTGGTTCTGCAACTCCCGAACTCGCTCACTGGCTAACACTGTCAAACTAACTCGGAATGAACACCCACAAGCTTAATATCATAGGCTTCATTCAGATTACTTTTTTTCTTCATTTTTAAAATTGAACCTTTATTTAACCTGACAAATCAGTTAAGAACAAATTCTTATTTACAATGACGGCCTAGGAACAGTGGGTTAAAACCTCTACCGACCCCCCCTCCCGGATCCGGGATCATCCTCATCAAAAAAGCTGACTAGCATAGCCTAGCCTAGCGCCACAGGGATATCATAAAATATAATTTCATGAAATCACAAGTCCAATACAGCAAATGAAAGATAAACATTTTGTGAATCCAGCCAATATTTCGGATTTTTTAAGTGTTTTACAGCGAAAACACAACATATATTTATGTTAGCTCACCACAATATCCAAAAACACAATAGAGATAAAATGAATCACTAACCTTGAACAACTTCATCAGATGACAGTCTTATAACATAATGTTATACAATACATTTATGTTTTGTTCAAAAATGTGCATTTTTATAGCTACAAATCATGGTTTTACATTGTGAATACGGCGCCAAAATGCACCAAATTGTCCGTAGAAATTTTGGACAGTCACATAATCTAACCAAAAAACTCATCATAAACGTTGCTAAAAAATACATGTTGTACAGCAAATGAAAGATACACTGGTTCTTAATGCAACCACTGTGTTAGATTAAAAAAAAATAACTTTATCACAAAGTACAGCATGCAATAATCTGAGACAGCGCCCAGCCATTCTCTGCCATGTTGGAGCCAACATATTCCACAAAAATACGAAATAACATCATAAATATTCTCTTACCTTTGATGATCTTCCATCAGAATGTAGTGCAAGGAGTCCTAGTTCCACAATAAATCGTTGTTTTGTTTTAGAATGTCAATTTCTTCTGTCGAATTAGCAACTTTGGCTAGCATGGTGGAGCGCACATGTCCATGAACTCTTGGCGCATGGAACGAAAAATTCCAAAAGTCACAACAAACGTCGAATAAACTGGTCAAACTCAGTTGAAAATCCATCTTTTTGATGTCTTTCTCATATGTATCCAATAACGTCCAAGACGGAGCATTTTGTTGTGTCTACCTAACGCATTTCAGAAAAGAATATGGTGCTCTCTAGTGCGCAGCAAAATACTGCCAATTAGGCGGACCTGTCACTCCAAAAGCTCTTATTCGGTCTCACATCAAGCTAGACACCCCATTCAACATTCTACTGCCTGTTGACATCTAGTGGAAGGCGTATGAAGTGCATACAGATCCATAAACATAAGGCAATTGAATAGGCAAGGCCTTACACAGACAGAATTTTCACTTCCTGTTTGGAAGTTTGCTGCCAAATGAGTTCTGTTTTACTCACAGATATAATTCAAACAGTTTTAGAGACTTCAGAGTGTTTTCTATCCAATAGTAATAATAATATGCATATCGTATGATCTAGAACAGAGTAGGAGGCCGTTTAATTTGGGCACGATTTTTTCCCAAAGTGAAAACAGCGCCCTCTATTAAGAAGTTTTAACTGCCTTGTTCAGGGGCAGAACGACAGATTTTTTCCTTGTCAGCTTGGGGATTTAATGTAGCAACCTTGCGGTTACTGGCCCAATGCAATAACCACTAGGCTACCTGCCACCCCAACTTACTACTCACTGAAACAGGAATGAAAGAACTGTTACCATTCAAACAAAAGTTTCTGTTGAACATGTATCCCACCTTCATTACCTACTTGGGCCCTACAGCCCATGTTGGCTTGCCTATCTTACAACTCAGAGAGCTTGCAAGCACAGCTTTTGAGGCATCAAAAGCTCACAACACTAAGAGCCCTAACTCGGTTTTGAAGTTTGACCAGGAGCACTCACTCCAGTTAGAGGGTGCATTATCAGATATTGGAGAGTTGAGAGACGACATACAACAACGGTTTCTACCACGAAACCACAAATCCAATAACCTCGTCGAAATAACTGTAAAGTACGTCGCCATCGAAACGACTACCACTACAATCGACCTGTTCGCTATGTTCCTGCACCCAACCCACACAGTGTCAGAGCACAAGGGTAACAAAAAGTTAAAGTACGATCAAACACGTAGACCAATGTTCTCTAGAATTTCCACTACGTGAAGAACTAAAGGGAGAAAATTTTGAGAAAAGGGTAAAAGATGAGTCACAAGGACTAGGCGGGTGTCACGTTCCTGACCTGTTTTCTGTTGTGTTGTATGTGTGTGATGGTCAGGGCGTGAGTTTTGGGTGTGCAGTCTATGTTTTCCGTTTCTATGTTGGTTTTGGGTTGCCTGGTATGGCTCTTAATTAGAGGCAGGTGTTTTGCGTTTTCCTCTAATTGAGAGTCATATTAAGGTAGGTTGTTCTCACTGTTTGTTTGTGGGTGATTGTCGCTGTGTCTGTGTTTATTGCACCACACGGTACTGTCTCGTCTCGTTCGTTCGGTCGTTCCTGTTCATGTGTTCTTCGTTTCATGTAAGTTCGTAGTTTAGGTCTGTCTAGTTCGTTTTGTTATTTTGTAAATTAGTCAAGTGTATTTCGTGTCTGTTTATCGTCTTGCAATAAAGTCATTATGTATTCACAACCCGCTGCGCCTTGGTCTACTAACTCACCGAAAGACAGCCGTTACAGCGGGGAATTACTGGATACCAGGTCCGCAGGAATTACCACCCTTATCACAGGTCACAGTGCATTCTCCACTGACCACACTGTCTTCCCCTAACGCTAGCTGCAATGCAGTCGTTCACAAGGGGGATCTGTCAAAAGCACCCCTTGGGAAAAAATACATTTAGAAACCTCTTGGTGCAGAATCCGATCCAAGGAGATATTACGAAACCTCGACACATTCAATCAGCAAACCTGATTGACTATTATTTTCATGGTTTCGAGCCAGCAGTCTCTGCGAATGAGCAACTTCCCTCCTCTTTGAAGTCATGCAATACTGTAGTTGAGATTAACTTCTCTTGCCCTTCGGACGCTTCCGCAAGCACTGCGGCTGTCTCAGCAAGAAAAACATTGATATGCAGAGTGTACTCTGCTTCTGATGATACATCTTCTGCTTTGTGGGGGACTGTCATCCCTTTCAATGATACTAATGGCATCAGTCCAGCAACTGACCCGATGACTCCCACTGGTGAAACACTTTGCGATATCACAGACAGATATCCTCGTCTCAGTTCGCAGGTACTGAAGAGGTTGCCACACGCGTACGCTGTGGTGACCGACAGACCTCGATAGCAAATGAGCGTTTTGAAGCACAAATCCCAGGAGATTTGGTTGAGAGGTTACATCCGTACACATAACGCGGTCGCTGACAACTCGTACATACAGTGCCTTGCAAAAGTATTCATCCCCCTTGGTGTTTTTCCTATTTTGTTGCATTACAACCTGTAATTTAAATAGATTTTTATGTGGATTTCATGTAATGGACATACACAAAGTAGTCCAAATTGGTGAAGTGAAATGGAAAAATAACTTGTTTCAAAAAAATGATATAATAAAAAACGGAAAAGTGGTTGCGGGCATATTGTTAAGCGGAGAGACAGGGGAACCCAAGAGCAGACTCAGATGAGGAAACAGGGATGAATAAACCAAAATGTTTATTGTTAAGCTCGGATGAGTTGCAGAAAACCCAGATGTGGAGACTGAGGTTGGAGTTGGCTGAGTGGAACAGGGTAAACAGGTCCTGAGGGGAATCCAAGGTAGTGGTGGTGAGTAAAATCCAGAGAAAGGTAGTTGGGTGGTGATATGTGGAACGGTAGACAGAGAGAGAGCAGTAAACTGCAATGAGAGGATAAACGGTGTCAGGCAGGGAAACAGGCACAGCAGATTAACAGGATCTTGAATAATCATAAATGGCTAGAATCATGAACTGAATGAGCAGAGATTACGATCTGGCAGAGTGGAAGTGGCAGGACTGAGTATTTGTACAGGCCTTGATTATGGAATGAGTTGCAGCTGGTAGGGATCTGCCCTGACTCCAGCACACCTATCTCCAACCACACAATCACACAGAGAGGGAGAAGGAGAGAGAGAGAGGAGTGTACAGGGGGAGTAACTGCAGGTCAAGAAGACACCGGATGAACACCAGAGGGCGTAGCAGGAGCAGATGTGACACATATATGATCACCCCCTTTTCTATGAAGCCACTAAATAATATCTGGTGCAACCAATTACCTTCATAAGTCACATAATTAGTTAAATGAAGTCCACCTGTGTGCAATCTAAGTGTCACATGATCTGTCACATGATCTCAGGAAATATACACTTGTTCTGAAAGGCCCCAGAGACTGCAACACCACTAAGCAAGCGGCACCATGAAGACCAAGGAGCTCTCCAAACAGGTCAGGGACAAAGTTGTGGAGAAGTACAGATCAGGGCTGGGTTAAAAAAAATTATCAGAAACTTTGAACATCCCACGGAGCACCATTAAATCCATTATTAAAAAATGGAAAGAATATGGCACCACAACAAACCTGCCAAGAGAGTGCCTCTCACCAAAACTCAAAGACCAGGCAAGGAGGGCATTAATCAGAGAGGCAACAAAGAGACTAAAGATAACCATGAAGGAGCTGCAAAGCTCCACTGCGGAGATTGGAGTATCTGTCCATAGAACCACTTTAAGCCGTACGCTACAAAGAGCTGGGCTTTACGGAAGAGTGGCCAGAAAAAAGCCATTGCTTAATTTTTAGGGATAGACGTGCCGCTAGCGACCCACCTCGACAGCATCCTGTGAAATTGCAGAGCGCGAAATTCAAAAATACTAAATTCGTAATATTAAACATTCATGAAGATACAAGTGTCTTACATCATTTAAATGCTTAACTTATTGTTAATCCAGCCGCTTTGTCAGATTTCAAAAAGGCTTTAGAGAGAAAGCATACCATGCGATTATCTGAGGACAGCGCCCCGCATACAAAAGCATTAAAAACATTTTCCAACCAAGCAGATGCATCGCGAAAGTCAGAAATAGCGATAAAATATATCCCTTACCTTTGATCTTCATCTGGTTGCAATCACAAGGGTCCCTGTTACATAACAAATTGACATTTTGTTCGATAAAGTCCTTCTTTATATCCCAAAAATGTCTGTTTATTTGGTGCGTTTGATTCAGAAATACACTTGTACCAACTCGCCCAACATGCCTACAAAGAAATGGAAAAAGTAACCTGTAAACTTGGTCCAAACATTTCAAACAACGTTTCTAATCCAACCCTAATATGTAAATAATCAATCAAAATTTAATTGGATCAAACTGTTTTCAATACCGGAGAAAAACAATGAGGAGCCGTGCTCTCATTCACGATCACCAAAAGACTAGAGTCCACCTGATTGACTTAGAACGAATATTCTTCATTTAAAAAATATAAAACATTGAACAATTTCTAAAGACTGTTGACATCTAGTGGAAGCCATAGGAACTGCAATCTGGGCCCTATTAATTAGGCTTTCCCATTGAAAAGCATTGGAAAGTACAATGACCTCAAAAAATGTTTTTCTTGGATGGATTGTCCTCGGGGTTTCGCCTGCCAAATCAGTTCTGCTATACTCAGACATTATTTGAACAGTTTTAGAAACTTTTGAGTGTTTTCCATCCAATACTACCATTCATATGCAAATCCTAGCTTCTGGGTCTGAGTAACAGGCAGTTTACTTTGGGCACCTCAGTCATCCTAACTTCCGAATACTATCCCTAAAAAGTTAAAGAAAAAATAAGCAAACACGTTTGATGTTCGCCAAAAGGCATGTGGGAGACTCACCAAACATATGGAAGAAGGTACTCTGGTCAGATGAGACTAAAATTGTTTTAATTCAATCACGTAATCAATTAAACGTTAATCGATTTGAAAATAATCCATTTGAAAGAAGAATGTCATCTCATTTCACCATAGTAGAGACACGACACTAGCTAACCAACAAATGTAACAATGGATTTACGAGACGACAAGTGCTTATTGTGCAAATGTGTATACGTTTTCAATAAACATTTGAAGACTATATATAGTTTACTGTACATGTTGTCAACAATCATAGCCAACCCCATCTGTTTTGCCCCATAGTTTTTCTTGCTAAACAACCAACCCTTCTATGAGTGGTGAAGATCATATTTCAAATTGAAAACAATGTTGCAAAGATTGGAACAGCAGACAAGAATGTTTGTACAAAGCTGTGTTGTTGCTAACCAAATGCTTGGCTAGAACCAAGGGGAAGTAATGTAATTAGTAAAAGCTTTATTGCTTTTCTCTTGTCATTTGCCGTGGCATAAAGAACAGTACAGTGATATTTCACATGGAACAGTCAAATTATTTTTGCATCAAATGCATGCTAAACAGGTTTTTTAGCACGGCTTAGAACGCGTCTTAACCAATCAAAATGCATGTTTTGACCAACCCGTTGTAGAAAAGTCTGTAAAGGCTTCTACCCAGCAGACAGCAAAAGCAACTGTCTCATCTTGTTTTGACTGAACATTTCTTTTCATGTCATCTCAGCAATCTCGAGTTTCTATTGAGGTTGTCAGAAATCGAAAGGCCAGACATGTACCTGTGCCCACACACAAATACTGACCTTACTCCCACGTCGAGGTAGAATATAAAATATATCGCCGGTCATTTATCAACTACTGAAATTTATGGAAAGCTTATCTTTTTCTCTCTGTCTACTACACCTAAGAGACATGATGGCATTTCAGATAGCATGGGAATCTGGATCGTTAGAAAGGAGGCGGATGGGAAAACATAGTCCTGTAATTGACTGAGACAAGTGGAAAGTGAGGACAACCGCTGGGAGTAAACAAAGGATTAAGACTCAATTCAGTTTTGTCAGAGTCTAATTGGATGAAGACAGGGAATGTGTGGGGAATGTGAGTGGAGTGACGGGATGGAACAATTATTATCATTGTAACAAACTTTTTCTCAAGCATTTAGAAGATATTTAAGGAAGTGGCATTCCAGTCTCCTTTTTTCACCTCGTGTAACACCTGATTTACTAAACAAAAGGTTCATCTCAATAGGCGGTCTAGGTAAGTGATGACATAGTACAAGTGGGGGGGAGCTTTCCGCTTTTGTTCTCTACAACATTAACATGTTAGTCATTTATCAGAAGCTCTTATCCAGAGCAACTTACAAGAGCAATTAAGCTCAAGGGAACATCAACAGATATTTTTCCTGGCACAAAACTCTTAACCGCTAAGCTAACTGCCCCCCCGATTGCTCCACTATTGTTCCTCCAGCAAGGGGGAGGCCGATGACATCACCGATTCCCATCAGACTAACGCCTTGAATTCCCTACTCCTTAAAGTTTGCAGTTGTGACAAAAAAAATCGACACATTTTTTTCCCCCTTTAGTGTGTGTACTTTGCTGTATTTAAGATTTTTTTTAATCGCAAGATGACCTCTTTAAGTTCTCATTATGTTCATTTTCACATCACCCAATGTCTCTCTCTTCGAATGAAGAGGGGAAAGGATTAGTGGGTTCTGCCTCCCATACTAAAAGTCTGAGGTTATACTTAAAACGTTTATTCTTTCAGTGAAATACGGAACCGTTCCGTATTTTATCTAACGGGTGGCATCCATAAGTCTAAATATTCCTGTTACATTGGGCAACCTTCAATGTTATGTCATAATTACGTAAAATTCTGGCAATTAGTTCGCAATGAGCCAAGCGGCCCAAACTGTTCATATACCCTGACCCTGCGTGCAATGAACGCAAGAGAAGTGACACAATTTCACCTGGTTAATATTGCCTGGATTTCTTTTAACTAAATACGCAGGTTTAAAATTATATCCTTCTATGTATTGATTTTAAGAAAGGCATTGATGTTTATGGTTAGGTACACGTTGGAGCAACGACAGTCCTTTTTCGCAAATGCGCACCTCATCGATTATATACAACGCAGGACACGCTAGATAAACTAGTAATATCATCAACCATGTGTAGTTATAACTAGTGATTATGATTGATTGATTATTTTTTATAAGATAAGTTTAATGCTAGCTAGCAACTTACCTTGGCTTCTTACTGCATTCGCGTAACAGGCGGGCTCCTCGTGAGGCAGGTGGTTAGAGCGTTGGACTAGTTAACCATAAGGTTGCAAGACTGAATCCCTGAGCTGACAAGATAAAAATCTGTTGTTCTGCCCCTGAACAAGGCAGTTAACACACCGTTCCTAATCCGTCATTGAAAATAAGAATGTGTTCTTAACTGACTTGCCTAGTTAAATAAAAATAAAAAAATTGCAAAATTGGCATCCAAAATTACTGATTTCCGATTGTTCTGAAAACTTGAAATCGGCCCTAATTAATCGGCCATTCCGATTAATCGGTCGACCTCTAGTTTACATACACTCAATTAGTATTTGGTAGCATTGCCTTTAAATTGTTTCACTTGGGTCAAACGTTTTGGATAGCCTTCCACAAGCTTTCCACAATAAGTTGGGTGATATTTGGCCCATTCCTCCTGACATAGCTGGTGTAACTGAGTCAGGTTTGTAGGCCTACTTGCTCGCACAAGCTTTTTCAGTTCTGCCCACAGATTTTCTATGGGATTGAGGTCAGGGCTTTGTGATGGCCACTCCCATACCTTGACTTTGATATCCTTAAGCCATTTTTCCACAACTTTGGAAGCATGCTTGGGGTCATAGTCCATTTGGAAAACCCATTTGCGACCAAGCTTTAACTTCCTGACTGATGTCTTGAGATGTTGCTTCAAAATATGCACATAATTTTCCGTCCTCATGATGCCATTTATTTTGTGAAGTGCACCAGTCTCTCCTGCATCAAAGCACCCCTACAACATGATGCTGCCACCCCCGTGCTTCACGGTTGGGATGGTGTTCTTCAGCATGCAAGCTTCCCCTTTTTCTTCCAAATATAACGATGGATATTATGGCCAAACTGTTCTATTTTTTTTGTCATCCAACCAGAGGACATTTCTCCAACAAGTACGATCTTTGTCCCCATGTGCAATTGCAAACCGTAGTCTGGCTTTTTTTGGGCGGTTTTGGAGCAGTGGCTTCTTCCTTTCTGAGCGGCCTTTCAGGTTATGTCGATATAGGGATTGGGATTTTGGATTTTGGGATTGATTGTTTTGGGATTGATTTGCACTTTTCGCAACAAAGTACATTAATCTCCAGGAGACAGAACGCGTCTCCTTCCTGAGCGGTATGACGTCTGCGTGGTCCCATGGTGTTTATACTTGTGTACTATTGTTTGTACAGATGAACGTGGTATCTTCAGGCATTTGGAAATTACTCCCAAGGATGAGCCAGACTTGTGGAGGTCAACAATTTTTTTCTGAGGTCTTGGCTGAATTCTTTTGATTTTCCCATGATGTCAAGCAAAGAGGCACTGAGTTTGAAGGTAGGCCTTGAAATACATCCACAGGTACACCTCCAATTGGCTCACATTAGGTCAATTAACCTATCAGAAGCATCTAAAGCCATGACATAATTTTCTGGAATTTTCCAAGCTGTTTAAAAGCTCAGTCAACTTAGTGTATGTAAACGTCTGACCCACTGGAATTGTGATACAGTGAATGATAAGTGAAATAATGTCTTTTAACAATTTTGGGAAAAATCACTTGTGTCATGCTCAAAGTAGATGTCCTTACCGACTTGCCAAAACTATAGTTTTTTAACAAGAAATTTGTGGAGTGGTTGAAAAACGAGTTTTAATGACTCCAACCTAAGTGTACGTAAACATCCCACTTCAAGGTATTTTCTTTCCTCTCTCAGCCAAGGTACCACAAGAACATTTATTTTGTTCTGAAACCTTAAGTTACACAATGCATTTCATTTGTGACCACAGATCGAAAGATCTACTCAAACTGCTCAAAATGAAATGATCAGTCGTATTCATTTAACCAATTTTCTCAATTTGAGATAATTTATTACAAAAGGAAAGAAGATAAAAGATTGAAGGCTATTCTTGCATGGGAGGACATTGCTCGACCAAACTGAGACAGCAGCTCTTAGACAAAGGGGGTTGCAAGCTGAGCTAAACATTACAGCAGGAAGGAATAAACTTTGCTGTTTCATTTACTCTGGAAGATTGATAGATGTGTCGATAGCCTTGAGGACACAGCCATCCAGTCTTGTGCGGGACTTGTGTGAGACAGTGGTAGTCAGACACTTGAAAGAGGAAAGTTGAGACAATAGGGGATGATTGTCCTCAGACCATTAGTGGGTGTCAATCGACATGCCCTTTGTATGGTGACCCAGAGGCCCAGTACCTGTGTAACTATAATAATGCATGATAATTAACTAAATATGTTTTAGACATAGGGGACAAATACATAAGTGCCAGTAAATTTGACATATTTTGCTTGCCACTCTCTACTGTCAATACCTTCATTAAGACAAATAACCAAATTAACTAAGAGTTTGCTCTCCTTGGTTTATCCATTACAGAAAAAAGAAACAGGTGTACACTTTGCAACCTTGCACCATGTTTCTTTAGTTAAGGATAAACCACCAAGAGCGCAAACGCTTTGTAAATACTGACCGAATTAGTTGTATAGGTAAACGATGCAGAAATGGCTAAAGACAGAAGCCTTACAGTACATTCCCTATACATGTATGGGATTTTATCATTTTGAATGCATCCCTCTCCCCTCATGAAAACAGAGGCAGTTTTAAGATTTCATGACTTTCACACTGTTTTGTGCTAAAGGCCCTATACTGCATTATGCTTGAACAGATGTGTTTGTCAGTAGTTTAGCATTCATTTCAGACTTGAGAATAGATGGAAAAACGTCTCACAACACCACAGAGTATAGCACATTAAATATAAAAGAAATGGGTATAGAAAACCTGGCATCTTTGTAACTGAACTTTTAACATCACTTTAACACAACATAGCACATGCATTTTATAGCAATTCAAAGACTGTTCAGAAATACTTCCATTAAACTCAAATAAAAGGGAAGGTATGACCATAGTGCATTGTGTAATTGTAGTTTTTTTGGATTAGTGATGAAGGGGGTCGAGGGCAGGTCAGGCCACGTTAAGGGAGAAAGAAAAGTTTATGGCCGTATTACTTAGTTTCCTGCCTAGCAGTAAAGATACAATGTTCGTTCAGATGTGTAGGAGGAGACTCAGCCTAGGAGGAAGGGTTAAATGTCAGTGCTTGTGTGAACAATGTCTTTGTCTAATGCAACTGTATTGACCCTCTGGGAAGAATAAACTTGGTTAAGCTTTCATGTTGTCTGTTGAGTTTTTTACTTTGAAAATTAGAACCTAACAGATGCCATCAGGTTCGAATGTAAACAACTCCATTCATACGTGTCATTTAGATGGGTGCTCACAATTTAAAAGATTCTGGCATTTATTTGCAGTTGGCTGTAGTACAGAACTCAAAAACATGCGGGACTTATTTTGAAACGTTGGTAGTCAGACATTTGAAAGGGGAGAGTTGAGACGATAGGGGATGATTGTCCTTAGACCGTCAGTGGGTGTCCTTTACATCTGCCCATGCCACGTCCTCTACTTCTCATCCCGTGTCTCCCTAACCTTCCGCCACTCCTCCAGTGATCTCTCCCTCTCTCCTTCTCTCTATCTGTGTGGGTGTATCTGGTTGTGTGAGTGGAGACAGGGGTGCTGGAGTCAGAGCAGATCCCCACCAGATGCAACCTGTTCCATAATCAAGACCTCTACGAATACTCAGCCCTGCCACTTCCACGCTGCCAGATCATAGCCTATGCACAGTCAGTCTGCAGTTCAAGCCATTTGTTCCTGCATAGATCGTGTTATCCTGTGGTGCCTGTTTTCCCTAGCCTGATGCTGCTTTTCTCTCTGCTACAGTTCCATCCGCTCTGACTCAGGTGCCTTTCACCAATCCCTCGTCTCATCAGTCATGCTTCCCTGCCCTGGACCCCCACTCTACTGCTTCCTTGGATTCCGCTTCGGACCTGCTTCCCCTTCTCCTACTCCACTTGCCGCAGCCTCAGTTCCTGGTTCCCTGCTACCCGCCCGAGCTCCCCCTGGCCTGCACCCTAGCCCCCCCCGCGCTTTTCAAGAAATACCTTGGTTACCTTATCCCTGTCTCCTCATCTGAGTCTGCACTTGGGTTCACCTGCTCCACCTTGCATAACAGTGTCAATGGATATGTCCCTTGATTGGTGGCCCTGAGGTCCATCCCTGTAACTATAATAATACATTAGAATTAACAAAATATGTTTTAGACATAGAGGAACAAATACATAAGTGCAAGAAAAGTTTGATATATTTGACCTGCCACTCTCTACTGTCAATACCTTCAATAAGACAAAAAAACAGATTAAGAGTTTGCTCTCCTTGGTTTATCCATTACAGAAAAAAGAAACAGGTGTCAACTTTGCAACCTTGCACCATCTTTCTTCAGTTATGGATAAACCACCAAGAAGAGTGCAAACACTTTAAATGCTGACCATACTTTTTTTTATAAGTAAACAACACAGAAATGGCTAAAGACAGAGGCCCTTCAATGACTTACAATACATTCCCTATACATGTATGCGATTTCATAATTTCAAATGTACCCCTCTTTCCTCATGAATGTCACACCCTGATCTGTTTCACCTGTCCTTGCGCTCATCTCCACCCCCCCCCCCCCCCCCTCCAGGTGTCGCCCATCTTCTCCACTCATCCCCTGGGTATTTATACCTGGTTTCTGTTTGTCTGTGCCAGTTCGTCTTGTTTGTTTAAGTCAACCAGTGTTTCCTCAGCTCCTGTTTTTCCCAGTCTCTCTTTTCTCGTCTTCCTGGTTTTGACCCTTGCCTGTCCTGACTCTGAACCCACCTGCCTGACCACTCTGTCAGCCCCTGAGCATGCCTGCCGTCCTGTACCTTTGCCGCTACTCTGGTTTATTGACGCCTGCTTGCCTTAACCTGTCGTTTGCCTGCCCCTGTTGCAATAACCATTGTTACATCTACACAGTCTGCACTTGGGTCTTACCTGAAACCTGATAATGAAAACAGAGGCAGTTAAGATTGCATGACTTTCACACTGTTTTGTGCTAAAGGCCCTATACTGCATTATGCTTGAACAGATGTGCTTGTCAGTAGTTTAGCATTCATTTCAGACTTTAGAATTGATGGAAAACGTCTCACAACACCACAGAGTAGAGCAACATGAACTATAAAAGAAATGGGTATAGAACACCTGGCATCTTTGTAACTGAACTTTTAACATCACTTAACACAACATAGCACATGCATTTTATAGTAATTCAAAGACTGTTCAGAAGTACTTCCATTAAACTCAAAAAAAAGGAAAGGTATGACCAAAGTGCATTGTGTAATTGTACATTTTTTTAAATTAAAGTTATTGAACTGTCCAAGGTTAATGAGATAGGAATACAGTTTAGATAGGAATACAGTCAGAATCATGCCATCAGGTTAGAATATAAACTTCTCCATTAGTCCTTGCTTCTGACCATGTGGTGCAAGGACAACAACCTATCTCTCAATGTCATCAAGACAAAGGAGATGATTGTGGACTACAGGAAAAGGAGGATCGAGCACGTCCCCATTCTCATTGACAAAGCTGTAGTGGAGCAGGTTAAGAGCTTCAAGTTTCTTGAGGTCCACATCACCAACAAACTAACATGGTCCAAGCACACCAAGACAGTCGTGAAGAGAGCACGACAAAACCTATTCCCCCTCCGAGATGGAAAAGATTTGCATTGTTTATCAGATCCTCAAAAGGTTTTACAGCTACACCATCGAGAGCATCTTCACGGGTTGCATCACTGTCTGGTATGGCAACTACTCGGCCGCCGACCACAAGGCACTACAGAAGGTAGTGCCTATGGCCCAGTACATCACCGGGTGCCAAGCTTTCTCCCATCCAGGACCTCTAAACCAGGCAGTGTCAGAGGAAGGCCCTAAAAATCGTCAAAAACTCCATCCACCCTAGTCATAGACTGTTCTCTCTGCTACCATACGGCAAGCGGTACCAGAGTGCCAAGTTTATGTCTAAGACGATTCTAAACAGCTTCTATCCCAAAGAAATAAGACTCCTGATCAGATAATAAAATGGCTACCCAGACTATTTCCATTGCCCTCTGCCCTCAAACCATCATGGTCACCTAATAATCCCCAGTTTACAATTGGCTCATTCATCCCCCTCCTCTCCCCTGTAACTATTCCCCAGGTCGTTGCTGCAAATGAGAACGTGTTCTCAGTCAACTTACCTGGTAAAATAACGGTAAAAAATAATAATAAAAAAAAAAAAAAATTCTATGCTGCTGCTACTCTGTGTTATTATCTATGCATAGTCACTGTAATAACTCTACCTACATATACATATTACCTCAATTACCTCGACTAACCGGTGCCCCCGCACATTCACTCTGTACCGGTACCCCCTGTATATAGCCCCGCTATTGTTATTTACTTCTGCTCTTTAAGTATTTGTATTCTTTTTTGGGGGGGTATTTTTCTTAAAACGGCCTTGTTGGTTAAGGGCATGTAAGTAAGCACTTCACTGTAAGGTCTACACCGGTTGTATTCGGCTCATCGAACAAATAACATTTGATTTGATTTCTACGTGTCATTTAGATGGGAACTCGCAATTTGAGAGATTCTAGCATGTATTTACAGTTGGCTGCAGTACAGAACATTTTCATGCATTGTTCATATTTGTTGTCCTTCTACAGTACGCTATGTGTTAAGGAATGATAACGCTAGAATTCCTACACATATTCACTCTGTGGAATACGAATACTAACAGCAGTCAGTGTAACTGTATAAATATAAGACTAGCCCGGGACAAACCACATTTTAGACAGTGGCTTGGGAATCTAGGTTAGAGCAACCCCAATTGACTGGGTGGTGGAGCGGTGCAAGAGGATAAACAGGCAATGATTTGATATTTATAGCAGGTTCTGGTCCCACGTCAGAGGCATCCTCTTTTATGCACAGAGGCACCTGGATGTACAGTACAGTAACAATCCTCCAAACGCTTAACTTAGCTGGCAGAGCACAAGGCAGGAACATCATCCAACACAAGAAGCCCTGGGGTTTTAGGGAGAAAGGCGAGCAACTGCGCTCCCTCTGCAAACCAATTAGTAAATGACTCCCTGCACCCCGCTCTTGGAAACAGAACAGGGAGGGATTCTGGGAAATGAGAACCGGTACCAGCTCTTTGCGTGTGTGGTTATGTGCGTGCGTGTGTATGAGAGAGTTGATGTGTGTTGTGTGTCAGGGATTGTTTTTGTAGGGGAAAGTGTGTGCGCGTGTGTACAGAAAGTGTAAGCAAAAGACAACATGCTTCTGGCAGAGGATCAAATGCTAACGAAAAATGTTTAAAAAACATCTTATAGGAATCTCTCTACTTATTCAATCTTTTTTTTAAATCCGTAGATTATTGGAAATGCTCAATGGCTCACTGCCACAAATCCTAACACAGGCAGGCCTCTACTGTCATCAGACACAGGGACAGGGTTCAAACATAGTCTTATAGCACATTCTTACACATTGAGCAATGCAGCGGAAATTGAAAAAAAAAAAACATGATACTAACTTGTGAAAAGGTCAACTTGGAGGACAAGTGTCAAACGAGCAAAAGCCATGTGCAGCCAACCTTGACTTGTGCTCCACTGCCTCTGAGAGTTGATGCCAGTCTATCAGCAGGCAGGCAGGCTGCAGTGCAGGAGTGATAGAATACATACTAAACTAGCGTTCTCTGAATAGCATCTACTTACAGTATGTTGATGCATCTGTAGATGTCCTATTTGGTAGTTCACAGACATAAGAAAGTAGGTATTGTGTGTGTGTGTGTGTTGCATTTGCAGAAGCATTCATTCCATTCCAGAACATTCCACACATTAACATACATCAATGTAACATCACCAATGGTATTGACTATATGTCATCTTAATAAAGTTATTTGAATCCTAAAACTCATGGGGTGAAGATAACCTACATGACCAAAAGTATGTGGACACTTGCTCGACAAACATTTAATTCCAAAGTCATGGGCATTTCATGAAGCTCTTGACGAACAGTTTTTGTGCTGACGTTGCTTCCAGAGGCAATTTGGAATTCAGTAGTGAGTGTTGCAACCGAGGACAAACAATTTTTATGCGCTAGGCGCGTCAGCACTCGGTGGTCCCGTTCTGTGAGCTTGGGTGGTGTACCACTTCGCTGCTGAACCGTTGTTGCTCCTAGATGTTTCCACTTCACAATAACAACACTTACAGTTGACCAGGGCAGGTCTAGCAGGGCAGAAATTTGACAAATTGACTTATTGGAAAGGTGGCATCCTATGAATCTGCCATGTTGAAAGTCACTGAGCTCTTCAGTAAGGCCATTCTACTGCCAATGTTTCTCTATGGAGATTGCATGGCTGTGTGCTTAATTTTATATACCTGCCAGCAACGGGTGTGGCTTGAATAGCTGAATCCATAATTTGAAGGGGTGTATATAGTGTAGGTGTCAAGAAGAAGCCCTACTAATCATTGAAAGGGACTGGTGACGTGAGCAGCAAAATAAAGAAAAACGAATTGAAAGAGAATAGGCCTTCTGTGATTATTTATGTCAAACATGATGTTTTACCAATGAAAAAAATTGATAGATGGTAGCTGGAAGAAATGAACACGCTGCTCATTTAAATAGAAAATGAATAAATATGTTTTTCAGTGTAGCTTATCCAGAATAAACATGTGAAAGTGGGTTAAATCTAGGAATATGTAGTCATGTAGCATCTATATCCATTGTGCCTTTGTCTTCACAGGCACTGCTGAAATTACCATGTCACGCCTCATCTTTGAAGTCTCTGGGATCACAGCCCACCCTGCTTCCATACCAGAGACAATAAACTATATTCTTCCCAAGTTCTCTTTTCTCCTTAGTACCTGATTTACACAGATGATTCATATTCCATTTCACCAGCAGCTACTTGCATTGGACACACTGAAGCAATGAGGGAGAGATGGGGGAGAGAGAGAGAGAGCAGGCTAATGCTATTTTTAGACCTGTGCTGTGTGAGTCATTCAAAGCACTGCTTAAAATGAGACCCAACCGTGGAGTTTTGGAAACGGGAAGCAATAAAGCGTTCCAGATGACACACATTGAGCTGGGTGGATCAACTCCCTAATTAACTAGTGACATGTATTATCTTTGTGATGTTCATCATGCGGTAATAACGGGTGATTAGACACAGTCAAATCACAAAATCACTCATATGGAGTCAAATTTAACACATTTGTTTTTATTTTGGTCCCACCACCATTTTGTGTTAACTACTCTGGATAGTGTTCATGTGTTTGGAGTTAAAACAACACTAAATGGAGTAAATATTCAACTCCAATTCACATTTTTTCTATTTTCTGTGTTATTTTTTTATCAACTCCCTTGATATTTTACACTTGTGTTGTTTTGAAAAAAACTATGTCGATGTGTCCCTGAGCAAAGCACTTAACCATAATAACTCCTGTGCATCTGCTTAATGACAAAAACGTAAGTTGCACTATTGGTGTGAGAAATTGCTCGGTGCTGGACATCGCATTGAACAGTTAATAAGGTGAATACATCTTTGTAGAATCACACCATTCACAGAGGTTTGTGACAGGCCATGACGTCACCATCCGGGGAATTGACAAAAGCTGGATTAAATCGCCATGTATCCTCTCATCACTTCAGGAAACTCCGATTGCCTACCTGATTACCTATCAAATCCCATTCACCTTTCTTTTTGTAAGTGGGGTAAAACTGCCAGTCGAGTCAGGCTTCAGAAAGGCTTTACGTCTCTCCGCCTAATTGGTTTGCTCTTCTATTCTCGAATTAGAATGCAGCAGAAGATTTGGTCGAATCAGAAGAGGATACATGGGCGGAATGATTAAGAAGCCCCTTCGAAAGCCTCAGCCATTTGAAGTCTGTTCCCCATCATTCTATTCCAAATCATCTTCCTGAGCACCTTAGGGACCTTATCTCTCTTCTACGATCCCTCTCCACACTTGCATTTGTCTTTACTGCTCCTGCTGATAGTTCAAGGAGGGGGGGGATCAGGTAATTGTATTTCTAACCCTCTGAAGTTAAACTGAAAAGGGGGAGAACGAGCTATTGTTTGAAAGGGAAAAGAACTGTGCAAATATAAAAGCTCAAGGTGCTATTGCTAAGAAAGTAGCTCGATTTTGGCTTTCATTTTGAGAAGGGCTCTTTGTTTTCAATGCAGCGTGTCTTCTTTTCACCTGCATGGAAAATAAACATAAAGCAGAGATGACAACTATTTTATGTAAAGTCTTAACTCATATTATTGAAATGGTGAAATAGGCTACATTGTCATAATCAACCAAAAAAAAAATGTTTTAATAACATAGTCAGCTAAATCCCTTTATTACACACACACACACACACACACACACACACACACACACACACACACACACACACACACACACACACACACACACACACACACACACACACACATCTGATTAACCCTAAAAGTATCATTTTGAAACCCTTTTTGAAATCCTTCCGAATGTTTGGGACTTTGTCATAAAAACACATAAAAACACACGTTGCGATGATTTATGTGTCAATATGGAAGAATTACAAATAATCTCTTTTGTATACTAGTGGTGTGTGGCTAGGGTTGCAAAGGGAGGGTATATTATTGGAAGCTTTCAAAGTTTACCAGAAAACTACCAGAAAGTTGGTATCTTTCAAGGATTTTATGTAATCTATCACAAGATATCTAGTGGCCCTTTTGGCTACTTCAGATTATCAGAGGTGTCTGTAATTATCTCTGGCCCTCTGTGTGGCCTTATCACATGTAAATATCTGAACTAATTAAATACATTAAAAAAAAAAAAAAAATAGAATGAGCTGTAAAAGATGTAAAACACTATCCTTAAATATGTTTAAAATGAGGGTTTCCACATGACATATCCTTTATATAATTTTTTTATTATTCATTTTACAACCATAATGTTTTTTTTTTCATTAATAAGACTATTTTCTCTTGAACCATATGGTCTATCTACTAGAAACTCATCAAAATATAGGCACAGATAAAATAAATGAATACTGTACATGAAGTACATCTTTAAAACATGATTTCATTATAAATTGCCATAGATTTTCAGTTAATTACCAATATTTCTGAGATTCCAGTAACTGGTAAATTACCGGTAGCTTTGCAACCAAAGCGTGGCTAAGATGAAAACGTGGACTCAATAAACAGTTGAAGTCAGAAGTTTACATACACCTTAGCCAAATACATTTAAACTCAGTTTTTCACAATTCCTGACATTTAATCCGAGTAAAAATTCCCTGTTTTAGGTAAGTTCGGATCACCACTTTATTATAAGAATGTGAAATGTCAGAATAATTGTAGAGAGAATGATTTATTTCAGCTTTTATTCATTTAATCACATTCCCAGTGAGTCAGAAGTTTACATACACTCAATTAGTATTTGGTAGCATTGCCTTTAAATTGTTTCACTTGGGTCAAACGTTTTGGCTAGCGTTCCACAAGCTTCCCATAATAAGTTAGGTGAATTTTGGCCCATTCCTCCTGACAGAGCTGGTATAACTAAGTCAAGTTTGTAGGCCTCCTTGCTCGCACACGCTTTTTCAGTTCTGCCCCACAAATGTTCTATAGGATGGAGATCAGGGCTTTGTGATGGCCACTCTGATACCTTGACTTTGTTGTCCTTAAGCCATTTTGCCACAACTTTGAAAGTATGCTTGGGGTCATTGTCCAATTGGAAGACCCATTTGTGACCAAGCTTTAACTTCCTGACTGATGTTTTGAGATGTTGCTTCAATATATACCCATAATTTCCTTTCTCATGATGCCATCTATTTTGTGAAGTGCACCAGTCCCTCCTGCAGCAAAGCACCACCCCCTGCCACCCCCATGCTTCACGGTTGGGATGGTGTACTTCGGCTTGCAAGCTCCCCCTTTTTCCTCCAAATATAACAATGGTCATTATGGCCGAACAGTTCTATTTTTGTTTCATCAGAACAGAGGACATTTCTCCAAAAAGTAAGATATTTGTCCCCATGTGCAGTTGCAAACCGTAGTCTGGCTTTTTTTGGTGCTTTTGGAGCAGTGGCTTCTTCCTTGCTGAGCGGCCGTTCAGGTTACGTCAATATAGGACTAGTTTTAATGTGAATATAGATACTTTGTACTTGTTTCCCCCAGCATCTTTACAAGGTCCTTTGCTGTTGTTTTGGGATTGATTTGCACTTTGCGCACCAAAGTACGTTCATCTCTAGGAGACAGATTTTTTTATATTTATTTTATTTTATTTCACCTTTATTTAACCAGGTAGGCTAGTTGAGAACAAGTTCTCATTTGCAACTGCGACCTGGCCAAGATAAAGCATAGCAGTGTGAACAGACAACAAGACAGAGTTACACATGGAGTAAACAATAAACAAGTCAATAACACGGTAGAAAAAAAGAGAATCTATATACAAGAGGTAGGCAATAAATCAAATAATTACAATTTAGCAGATTAACACTGGAGTGATAAATCATCAGATAATCATGTGCAAGTAGAGATACTGGTGTGCAAAAGAGCAGAAAAGTAAATAAATAAAAGCAGTATGGGGGGTGAGGTAGGTAAATTGGGTGGGCTATATACCGATGGACTATGTACAGCTGCAGCGATCAGTTAGCTGCTCAGATAGCAGATGTTTAAAGTTGTTGAGGGAGATAAAAGTCTCCAACTTCAGAGATTTTTGCAATTCGTTCCAGTCGCAGGCAGCAGAGAACTGGAAGGAAAGGCGTACAAATGAGGTTTTGGCTTTAGGGATGATCAGTGAGATACACGTGCTGAAGCGCGTGCTACGGGTGGGTGTAGCCATCGTGACCAGTGAACTGAGGTAAGGCGGCACTTTACCTAGCATAGCCTTGTAGATGACCTGGAGCCAGTGGGTCTGACGACGAACATGTAGCGAGGGCCAGCCGACTAGGGCATACAGGTCGCAGTGGTGGGTCGTATAAGGTGCTTTAGTAACAAAACGGATGTCACTGTGAGGGGGGGCTGTTGGCCAAGGTTGGAGTCGCCAGGAGGAAGGCATGGCCAGCCATTGAGAAATGCTTGTTGAAGTTTTCGATTATCATGGATTTATCGGTGGTGACCGTGTTACCTAGCCTCAGTGCAGTGGGCAGCTGGGAGGAGGTGCTCTTGTTCTCCATGGACTTTACAGTATCCCAGAACTTTTTGGAGTTAGAGCTACAGGATGCAAATTTCTGCTTGAAAAAGCTGGCCTTTGCTTTCCTGACTGACTGCGTGTATTGGTTCCTGACTTCCCTGAACAGTTGCATATCGCGGGGACTATTCTATGCTATTGCAGTTCGCCACAGGATGTTTTTGTGCTGGTTGAGGGCAGTCAGGTCTGGAGTGAACCAAGGGCTATATCTGTTCTTAGTTCAGCATTTTTTGAACGGAGCATGCTTGTCTAATATGGTGAGGAAGTAACTTTTAAAGAATGACCAGGCATCCTCAACTGACGGGATGAGGTCAATATCCTTCCAGGGTACCCGGGCCAGGTTGATTAGAAAGGCCTGCTCACAGAAGTGTTTTAGGGAGCGTTTGACAGTGATGAGGGGTGGTCGTTTGACCGCGGACCGGTAGTGGATACAGGCAATGAGGCAGTGATCGCTGAGATCTTGATTGAAGACAGCAGAGGTGTATTTGGAGGAAAAGTTGGTCAGGATAATGTCTATTAGGGTGCCCATGTTTACGGATTTAGGGTTGTAGCTGGTGGGTTCCTTGATGATTTGTGTGAGATTGAGGGCATCAAGTTTAGATTGTAGGACTGCCGGGGTGTTAAGCATATCCCAGTTTAGGTCACCTAACAGAACAAACTCTGAAGCTAGATGGGGAGCGATCAGTTCAAAGATGGTGTCCAGGGCACAGCTGGGAGCTGAGGGGGGTCGGTAGCAGGCGGCAACAGTGAGAGACTTATTTCTGGAGAGAATAATTTTTAAAATTTGAAGTTCGAACTGTTTGGGCATAGACCTGGAAAGTATGACAGAACTAGGCTATCTCTGCAGTAGATTGCAACTCCTTGTAACGTCAGGTTAATGATGGGTGCAGAGTCAGGCGCAGAGAGAGCAAAAGTATTCCGGGGAAAAAACGCTTTAATGTCCATAGCATGAAACAGGAACAGGTACAAAAGGGTGGCGCCAAAACACAGGCGTAAAACAACCCACAGTCCACTGTTTAAAATAAAGCTGGATAGCGAAAATCCCACAATCAAAGAATCACTCACGACGTACAACATGAATAAACAAAATAAGCCCGCACAAACACTAGCGGGCGAAACTAACCTAAATAGAACCTCTTCCAAAACCCTAACAAGAAACAGGTGAAAACAATTAGACAGACATAAACGAAAAGGAAAAAGGGATCGGTGGCAGCTAGTAGACCGGCGACGACGACCGCCGAGTGCCACCCGAACGGGAAGGGGAGTCACCTTCGGTAATATTCGTGACAGTACCCCCCTCCTGACGCGCGGCCCCCGCAGCGCGCCGACGCCGGCCTCGGGGACGACCCCGGGGGCGAGGCGCAGGGCGATCCGGATGGAGGCGATGGAATTCCCTTAGTAGATTTGGATCCAATATATCCCCCACCGGGACCCAGCACCTCTCCTCCGGGCCGTACCCCTCCCAGTCCACGAGGTACTGCAGGCCCCTCACCCGGCGTCTGGAATCCAGTATGGACTTTATCGCGTACGCCGGGGACCCCTCTATATCCAGAGGGGGCGGAGGGACCTCCGGAACCTCACCTTCCTGCATGGGACCAGCTACCACCGGCCTGAGGAGAGACACATGAAACGAGGGGTTAATACGATAATACGAAGGAAGTAACAATCGATAACACACCTCGTTTATTCTCCTCAGGGCTTTAAATGGCCCTACACACTGCGGACCCAGCTTCTGGCAGGGCAGGCGGAGGGGCAGGTTTCGGGTCGAGAGCCAGACCCTGTCCCCCGGTGCAAACACGGGGGCCTCACTGCGGTGACGGTCAGCGCTCTTCTTCTGCCGTCCACTCGCCTGACGCAAATACTCCTGGACGGCTCTCCAGGTCTCCTTAGAGCGCTGCACCCATTCCTCCACCGCAGGAGCTTCGGTCTGGCTCTGATGCCATGGTGCCAGAACCGTCTGGTACCCCAACACACACTCAAATGGTGACATGTTGGTAGAGGAGTGGCTCAGTGAGTTCTGGGCAATCTCTGCCCAGGGGATGAATCTTGACCACTCCCCTGGCCGGTCCTGGCAATACGACCGCAGAAACCTACCCACCTCCTGGTTCACTCTCTCCACCTGCCGATTATTCTCCGGGTGATACCCCGAGGTCAGGCTGACCGAGACCCCAGATGTTCCATAAACGCCTTCCATACTCTGGACGTGAACTGGGGACCCCGATCAGAAACAATATCCTCGGGCACCCCGTAGTACCGGAAGACATGGGTAAATAGTGCCTCCGCAGTCTGCAGGGCCGTAGGGAGACCGGGCAACGGGATAAGACGGCAGGACTTAGAGAACCGATCCACAACGACCAGGATAGTGGTGTTCCCCTGAGACAAGGGAAGGTCAGTAAGAAAATCCACCGATAGATGGGACCACGGCCGTTGTGGAACGGGGAGGGGTTGTAATTTCCCTCGTGGCAAATGTCTAGGAGCCTTACTCTGGGGGCATACCGAACAGGAGGAGACATAGAATTGCATGTCTCTCACCAAAGTAGGCCACCAGTACTTCCCTCTAAGACTTCGCACCGTCCTTGAAATACCCGGGTGACCTGACGAGGGTAGACTGTGAGCCCATCGAATCAATTGATCACGAACAGCGAGCGGCAAATACCTACGACCCTCCGGGCACTGTGGAGGCGCAGGTTCCGCCCTTAGTGCCCGCTCGATGTCCGCGTCCACCTCCCATACTACCGGTGCTACCAGCTTAGCCGCCGGAATGATGGGAGTAGGATCGATGGACCTGTCATCCGTGTCGTATAGTCGGGACAGCGTGTCAGCCTTAGTATTGAGGGAACCTGGTCGATACGAAATCGTAAACCGAAATCGGGTAAAGAACATGGCCCACCTTGCCTGACGAGGATTCATTCTCCTAGCTGATCGGATATACTCCAGATTCTGGTGGTCGGTCCAAATGAGAAAAGGGTGCTTAGCCCCCTCAAGCCAGTGTCTCCACACCTTCAGAGCCTTAACCTGTCTAGGATCAGCGTGGCGCTAGCGGCACACCCCCCCCCCCCCCCCACTGAAAAACCAGTGCCGCGAAATTCAAAAAAAATATTTTTTTTAAATATTTAACTTTCACACATTAAAGTCCAATACAGCTAATGAAAGACACAGATCTTGTGAATCCAGTCAACATTTCCGATTTTTAAAATGTTTTACAGGGAAGACACAATATGTAAAGATGTACATCTATTACCTAAAAACACATTAGCATAATCCACCATCTTTTATTTGTCCACCAACACCAGTAGCCATCACCAATTCGGCTAAACTAAGATATTTATAGCCCCTAACCAACAAAAAAACTCATTAGATGACAGTCTGATAACATATTTATGGTATGGGATAGGTTTTGTTAGAAAAAAGTGCATATTTCAGGTAGATGGCATAGTTTACAATTGCACCCACCATCACAAATGGACTAGAATAATTACAATGAGCAACGTGTTTACCTAACTACTAATCATCAAACATTTCGTAAAAATACACAGCATACACGAATCGAAAGACACAGATCCTGTGAATACAGACAATATTTCAGATTTTCTAAGTGTCTTACAGCGAAAACACAATAAATCGTTATATTAGCTTAGCACATAGCAATTAGCAGCCCAGCATTGATTCTAGCCAAAGTGAGCGATAAAAGTCAACATCGCCAAAAGATATTAATTTTTTCACTAACCTTCTCAGAATTCTTCCGATGACACTCCTGTAACATCACATTACAACATGCATATACAGTTTGATCGAAAATGTTTATATTTAGCCACCAAAATCATGGTTAGACAATGTGAAATGTAGCTCAGTTGGTCAGAAAATTTCCTTGCGCCACTTAGACAGTGATCTACTCTTATACATAAATACTCATAAACGTGACTAAAAAATATAGGGTGGACAGGGATTGATAGACAATTTAATTCTTAATACAATTGCGTTATTACATTTTTTAATTTATCCTTACTTTTCAATACAGTTTGCGCCAAGCGAAGCATGGCGTCCTAAGCCACTAAAATGTTTCGACAGAAACACGATTTATCATAATAAAAATGTCCTACCTTGAGCTGTTCTTCCATCAGTATCTTGGGCAAAGGATCCTTTCTTGGGAGAAATCGTCTTTTGGTGGAAAGCTGTCCTCTTGCCATGTGGAAATGTCAACTGCGTTCGGGATGAACTGAAAAGCGTGCCCAACTTTTCACATCGTTGCAAAAATAAATGTCCCAAAATCGCACTAAACGGATATAAATTGCTATAAAACGCTTTAAATTAACTACCTTATGATGTTTTTAACTCCTATAACGAGTGAAAAGATGACCGGAGAAATATAACAGGCTAAACTAACGCTTGGAACAGGTGCGCGCCGGTGTCCTCTAGGCTCATGACGCAGCTCCCAAAGAATGACTAGCTTCAGGGTTTTTTCATTTGTAGGGCCTGTGAACGCGCAATCGACCCCGTTGGAATCGTCATCACGTAAAGGCATCCAGGGGAAGACGTAAGAAGTGTCCGTATAGTCATAGCAACGACAGTGCCCTTTTAAATGACTTCAGAAGAGTGGCCAACATTTCTCAAATCTGACTCCATGTCAGGGAAATTGCTGTAGAATGGGCTCTGTTCCACTTAGAGACAAAATTTCAACTCCTATAGAAACTATAGACTGTTTTCTATCCAATAATAATAATAATATGCATATTGTACGATCAAGGATTTTGTGGGAAGCCGTTTAAAAAATTAGCCAAATTAGCATAAATAGTCTAAACAGCGCCCCCATCCCCAACAGGTTAACCATGGCCAACAACTCCCTATCACCCACATCCTAATTCCGCTCCGCTGGCCCGAGCTTCTTCGAAAAAAAAGCACAGGGGCGGAGCTTCGGTGGCGTACCCGAGCGCTGGGAGAGCACAGCCCCGACCCCAGCCTCAGATGCGTCCACCTCAACTATGAACGCCAAAGAGGGGTCAGGATGCGCCAACACTGGCGCGTCGGTGAACAGCGCCTTCAAACGACAGAAAGATCTCTCCGCCTCTGCGGACCACTGTAAGTGCACCGGGCCCCCCTTCAGCAGTGAGGTAATAGGGGCCGCCACCTGACCAAAACCCCGGATAAACCTCCGGTAGTAATTGGCAAACCCTAAGAACCGCTGCACCTCCTTTACCGTGGTCGGAGTCGGCCAATTACGCACGGCTTTTACGCGGTCATCCTCCATTACCATCCCCGAGGTGGAAATGCGATAACCCAGGAAGGAAACGGCTCGTTTGGAAAACTCAAATTTCTCTGCCTTCACGTACAGGTCATGCTCCAGCAATCGCCCAAGAACCTTGCGCACCAGAGACACATGCTCGGCGCGTGTAGCGGAGTAGATCAAGATGTCGTCAATATACACCACTACACCCTGTCCGTGCAGGTCTCTGAGAATCTCATCAACGAAGGATTGAAAGATGGCTGGAGCATTCTTCAACCCATACGGCATGACGAGGTACTCATAATGGCCAGATGTGGTACTAAACGCGGTTTTCCACTCATATCCCTCCAGAATACGCACCAGATTATATGCGCTCCTGAGGTCCAATTTTGTGAAGAATCGCGCCCCGTGAAATGATTCCACCGCCGTAGCGATGAGAGGTAGTGCGTAACTAAAACCCACAGTGATGGAATTTAGACCTCGATAATCAATAGACTGACGTAAACCACCCTATTTTTTCTTCACAAAAAAGAAACTCGAGGAGGCGGGTGACATGGAGGGCCGAATGTACCCCTGTCCCAGAGCCTCCGTGATGTATGTCTCCATAGCCAACGTCTCCTCCTGGGACAACGGATACACGTGACTCCTGGGAAGTGCAGCGTTTACCTGGAGGTTTATCACGCAATCCCCCTGTCGATGGGGTGGTAATTGGGTCGCCTTCCTTTTACTGAAGGCGATAGCCAAATCGGCATACTCAGCAGGAATGCGCACGGTGGAAACCTGGTCTGGACTCTCCACCGTGGTCGCACCGATGGAAACTCCTAAACACCTGCCTGAACACTCATCAGACCACCCCTGGAGAGCTCCCTGTCTCCACGAAATCGTAGGATTGTGAATAGCCAGCCAGGGAATCCCTAACACCACCGGGAAAGCAGGTGAATCAATAAGGAACAGACTAATCCGCTCCTTATGATTTCCCTGCGTCATCATATCCAGAGGTATCGTGGCCTCCCTGACCAGCCCTGACCCTAATGGTCGACTATCTAAAGAGTGCACGGGGAAAGGGGGGTCTACCTTAACGAGTGGAATCCTCAACCTCTTAGCGAGTCCGCGATCAATAAAATTCCCCGCTGCGCCTGAATCGACTAGCGCCTTATGCTGGAGAGATGGGAAAAACCTTAGAAAAAAGATTAACAAAAACATGTGACCAACAGGAAGCTCTGGGAGAGTGTGGTGCTGACTCACCTGAGGTGACCGAGGAGTGTTCTGCCTGCCCTCTCGAATCCCAGATGGACTCCTCCAGCACCAACCGGAAGTGTGTCCTCTCCGGCCACAATGGGTGCAGGAGGAGCCTCCTCCTCCGGTCTCCCTAAACGCAGCCCCTCCTAGCTCCATAGGAATGGGAGCGGGGGGGGCAGGAGGTGGAACTGACAGGACCCTCTCAGAACGTCCGCGAGCAGCCAGCAGATGGTCTAGCCGGATTGACATGTCGATCAACTCATCCAAGCTAAGCGTAGCGTCCCGACAAGCCAGCTCTCTGCGGACGTCCTCCCTTAGGCTACACCTGTAGTGGTCTATCAGGGCCCTGTCGTTCCACCCTGCTCCAGCAGCCAAAGTACGGAAATCCAGCGCAAAATCCTGCGCGCTCCTCGTCCCCTGCCGGAGATGGAACAACCTCTCAGCCGCCGCTCTGCCATCCGGGGGATGATCAAATACAGCCCGGAAACGGAGGGTGAACTCCAGGTAGTGACCCCTCGCTGAATCGGGTCCATTCCATACGGCGTTGGCCCACTCCAGGGCCCTACCCGACAGGCAGGAAACGAGGACACTCACGCTCTCCTCGTCCGAGGGAGCAGGCCGAATGGTGGCCAGGTAGAGATCAAGTTGGAGTAGAAATCCCTGGCAACCGGCCGCTGCTCCATCGTACTCCCTCGGATGCGTGATGCGCAGGACGCTGGCACTGGCTCCCGCTGGAGGAGATGGTAATGTTGCTGGTGGGAGGGTAGGTGGGGTAGTAAGGAGACCACTCCTCTCCCAACGATCCATCCTCTCCATCATCTGATCCATTGCCGAACCAATGCGATGTAGGATGGATGTATGATGCTGGACTCTCTCCTCCATCGTGGGGAGAGGGGTGGTCGCTGCTCCTGCTGACTCCATCAAAGGTGCGGGCTTCTGTAACGTCAGGTGAATGATGGGTGCAGAGTCAGGCGCAGAGAGAGCAAAAGTATTCCGGGGAAAAAACGCTTTAATGTCCACAGCATGAAACAGGAACAGGTACAAAAGGGTGGCGCCAAAACACAGGCGTAAAACAACCCACAGTCCACTGTTTAAAATAAAGCTGAATAGCGAAAATCCCACAATCAAAGAATCACTCACGACGTACAACATGAATACACAAAATAAGCCCGCACAAACACTAGCGGGCGAAACTAACCTAAATAGAACCTCTCCCAAAACCCTAACAAGAAACAGGTGAAAACAATTAGACAGACATAAACGAAAAGGAAAAAGGGATCGGTGGCAGCTAGTAGACCGGCGACGACGACCGCCGAGTGCCACACGAACGGGAAGGGGAGTCACCTTCAGTAATATTCGTGACACTCCTCCCCCTTTGGCAGTTCTATCTTGACGGAAAGTGTTATAGTTGGGTATGGAAATCTCTGAATTTTTGGTGGCCTTCCTAAGCCAGGATTCAGACACGGCAAGGACATCAGGGTTGGCAGAGTGTGCTAAAGCGGTGAGCAAGACAAACTTAGGGAGGAGGCTTCTGATGTTGACATGCATGAGGCCAAGGCTTTTTCGATCACAGAAGTCAAGAAATGAGGGTGCCTGGGGACATGCAGGGCCTGGGTTTAATGCGTCTCCTTCCTGAGCGGTATGACGTCTGCGTGGTCCCATGGTGTTTATTCTTGCGTACTATTGTCTGTACAGACGAACGTGGTATCTTCAGAAGTTTGGAAATTGGATCTTAGCAGATTTCTTTTGATTTTCCTATGGTCAAGCAAAGAGGCACTGAGTTTGAAGGTAGGCCTTGAAATACATCCACAGGTACACCTCCAATGGACTCAAAGGATGTCAATTAGCCTATCAGAAGCTTCTAAAGCCATGACATCATTTTCGGGAATTTTCCAAGCTGTTCCAAGCAAAAAGTTTGTGATAAACTTTGGCACAGAAGTAGATGTATGTACCCTAAAAATATGTTAATATGACTTCGACCCTGGGGGGAGTGGCAGCCACTATAAAAATGTAAATGCGTATTTAGATTCCAGTCAATGTATCTATACCAGGTTGAGAGTCTCATCTTTCAGATGTAATTGGAACTTGGAGTTGGTAGCCCATATCATTCCAGAGTTAGAACACCGTATCGCCTATAAAGCCCATATTGGTTGCTATCTTAGGTCATACTGTACCAGTACGTCAGATTAGCTCTATAACCAATTTCACAGATTTTTTTTTTTACAGAAACACTTTGAATGAACAACAGATTTTTATGATAAGTTATGGAGGAAAATAATCAAAATAACTGTTCAAAACATGATCTTTTAAAAAAAGTATATTTTAAACATAACATTTAACTATAAATGTGTGAAAAGTCAAAAATATATGCTTATTTGGAGAAATTTTAACCATATACTTTTGTTGCAAAAGGTTAATAAAAGAACAAGTGTGATTGCTTGACAGAAAATGTCATTTTGCGATCATTTCCAATTCGGGGTCAGAATTGACCCTTGTTGCTGCTTTAGGGTTTGAAATATGTTGGTGCTTTTAGGGTTAAACATTGATGAAACAACTCATGTAGCAGCAGAAACATAAATCCACTCTGCATTCTTTCCAGCAGTGCTCTCTAACAGATAGAACAGCCAACTGTGTTGGCTGAGAACAACCAACCAACCCACGTTTCAGCTGCAGTAATTGCCGACCACCGCAAATGGACCCTGTGGATACCATGTTCAGCATTGCGTCTTTGGAGGACAGCTCCTAAACACAGGCATCCAGCAGCGAGATCAACAATCTAAATTAGGGCACACTTTGTGCAACAAGCCTCGGAGCACATTTCCAACACATTAGGTGACTGAATGCTACCCTTCGCCACCCCTCGCCGCCCCCAGCTCTTTGTACCCGGTGTTGCCATTAAAATACCTATTGCACTCCGTTCCACTCACCCCAGGTGGGTTTGCCTGGCTATGTGGACCACATGACTAATTTCAGGCTATAAAAATCCTCCCAAAACACCAGCCAGTGGATTACTCAGCCCGCTGCCGCCGAGCACCATTTTCACTTAGACCAGGATATGAATTATTCATAAGTTCATTAACCTGAGCAATTTGCCTACTGGCTTCCCTGTGAGTCCAATGCAAAAATAGCACTATTTGGGGAGCTGATCTCACCCAGAATATGTGATTTTGTTAGGTAGACTCAGAAAAATGCATAGGATATTGTGGTAGATGTGGTGTGTGTTTCTCATTGGTGTCCCTGTGCGCTTAGGTTAATAGGCAGACACTGCCTTTACAGACAACACTTCAAGTACTAATTAGCTCAGCTGTGTTAACCAGTGGAGATGGACACAGACACACACCTCCTCTCCCATTTTATAAGTAGTTTACAGTCGCTCACTGCTACCCTGTCTCTAGAGTAGGCCTACATCAACGCGGGTGCCTCACTTTGTGCAGTGTCCAGAGGGCTTTAGAACCTCCACAGCCACCTCTGAGCTGAACAGACAAGCTCCAGACAAAACAGTTTCAAAGCACCACAAACTGCATTACCATCACAGAAAATATATATATATATTTCTCCTGCATTGGTTTATGAGTCATTATGCATTATTACATAGTCTATGTCATGGAAATGATGACAGACAATGCATCAGAATAGAGCCACATCAGATATACAGGAGACGTGCCATGTCTGGAATACATTCAGCCACTGTGGCATATGCAGAGGTTTAAGATAATGTCACCCAAATGGTACAAGGACAGACTGTCTGAGCACGCTCTTAGATAAGACACATCTGAAGGTTATAATATGAGTCTGAAAACATGCATGGTGTTGGTTGTCATATAATATATGTGAGCTCAATAACATATACAGTATGTATGTATGCATTCTCAACCGTCTCAATTAATCAGTTACGCTGACACATATTGATAACTTTGAAATTCACATCTTGTGCAAAAATTGGCATTAGAGCAAAAAGCCTTGACAAGCAATAAGTCGTCACTAGTTACCACCACTGCCACAAAGTCACAAACTTCACCCATTTCTACAATTTGTTTTTAAACCTAACCTTAACCACACTGCTAACCTTATGCTTAACCCTAAATTGAGACCAAAAAAGCTATTTATTTAATGAATTTGTACAATATAGACAATTTGACTTTGTGGATGTGGTAACTAGTTGAAACCCAAGCAATGGGCTTGTGTGACTGGGAAATGATGAAGGCATACTACTGCCAAAGTACAAAGTCGGTGGTTTGTCACTGGGATCACGCCACAAAAGTCACTGTAAAATGTGACAACATAGCCACTAGGTACTAGCTAACACCGTGCTGGTGCATACAGTATGTCTGAATTCATTTTGACCTCTGCCTTGTTGTTTTTTGACCAGTCACAGCGTACTTGTCACTGCGGTTTGCTTGTAAATAGTGAAAATCGTTTCAGGCTCTTTAAATAGTTATTTTACACTATTTTTGGTCTTGTTTGCCAAATTCTATTTCCATGGGTCACAACTTTTTATTTCCTATGTCATGTGTCATTGTGTTGCGTCAGATGGAGTAAATATTTGTGTATTTTATATTTAGAGGACTTCTAGATTTTGTGAGAACTACCTTTGGAGAAGAGTGTGTTCTGAGTGTGTTCAAAATCGCACCATATTCCCTACATACTGTAGTTCATGGAAATTAGACCCTATTCCTTTCATCTTTTATCCCATTGACTGACTACTCTAAGTTTAAATTGGCACCCTATTCCCTGGGAAGTTCACAATAGGGAATATGGTGCTATTTCTGTGAATAGGGTGCCATTTCGGACAAAGTCAATGGGGAAAAAGACTCAGACCTCTTCGGTCTGCACAGTACTCATGTACATCAGTACAGATAATTACACAAATTACTGGACCTTAAATAGAACCGTAAATAGATGTCATAGATAGAGGAAGTACTGAAGGGAACTGGCCTCGATCCATAAATCTAGATGTGTGAGGCCAATTCAAAAACACATGACCTTTAGACTGCTCTGTGGTATAAATAAATGGAATTGTTTCAGCTAGCCTTCACTTTGGCACGATGGCAGTCATACATTTCAGGTTTCAATTTGCTATGTGTGAACAAATGTCAAGACCATCATTTTTTTCTCAGCCCCTTTGTGACAGGGGAATGCCGTTCATTCGCCTTCTGTCTTGCACCCTTCACTCTCTCAATCTCTCCATATCTAGCTATTTTTGAAAGACAATAAAGTCATTCAAGTGTTAAAGGGGAAAACTGCAGTTTAAACAATAACAAAGAAACCCTGCCACTGCTTCGGTAAAAAGCTGAGGAATGGGGCTGGAGAAATGCAACCACTCTCAAATTGAAAAAGCAGAGGGTGCAGGCCCGTATCCACATCAACAGGACCCGCAATGGGAGAAGGTGGATAGCTTCAAATTCCTTGGCGAACACATCACTGACAATGTGAAATGGTCCACCCAAACAGACCTCAGGAAGCTGAAGAAATTTGGCTTGGCCCCTAAGACCATCAGAAACTTTTACAGATGCACAATTGAGAGCATCCTGTCGGGCTGTATCACTGCCTGGTATGGCAACTGCACCGCCTGCAACTGCAGGGCTCTCCAGAGGGTGGTACGGTCTGCCCAAAGTATCATCGGGGGCACACTGCATGCCCTCCAGGACACCTACAGCACCCGATGTCACAGGAAGGCCAAAAAGATCATCAAGGACATCAACCATACGAGCCACGGCCTGTTCACCACGCTGTCATCCAGAAGGTGAGGTCAGTACAGGATCATCAAAGCTGGGACTGAGAGACTGAAAAACAGCTTCTATCTCAAGGCAATCAGACTGTTAAATGGCCATCTATAGCTGGCTACCATCCGGCTACTCAACCCTGTACCTTAGAACCTGCTGCCCTATATACATAGACATGGAATCACTGGTCACTTTAATAATGGAACACTAGTCATTTTAATGTTTACATGCTGCTTTACTCATCTCATGTGTAAACTCAGCAAAAAAATAAATGTACTCTCACTGTCAACTGCATTTATTTTAAGCAAACTTAACATATGTAAATATTTGTATGAACAACTGATACATAAACTGAACAAGTTCCACAGACACGTGACTAACTATAAATTGAATAATGTGTCCCTGAACAAAGGGGGGGTCAAAATCAAAAGTAACAGTCACTATCTGGTGTGGCCACCAGCTGCAATAAGTACTGCAGTGCAACTCCTCCTCATGGACTACACCAGATTTGCCAGTTCTTGCTGTGAGATGTTACCCCACTCTTCCACCAAGGCACCTGCAAGTTCTCGGACATTTCTGGGGGGAATGGCCCTAGCCCTCATCCTCCGATCCAACAGGTCCCAGACGTGCTCAGTGGGATTGAAATCCAGGCTCTTCGCTGGCCATGGCAGAACACTGACATTCCTGTCTTGCAGGAAATAACGCACAGAACGAGCAGTATGACTGGTGGCATTGTCATGCTGGAGGGTCATGTCAGGATGAGCCTGCAGGAAGGGTACCACATGAGGGAGGAGGATGTCTTCCCTGTAACGCACAGCGTTGAGATTGCCTACAATGACAACAAGTTCAGTCCGAGGATGCTGTGACACACCACCCCAGACCATGACGGACCCTCCATCTCCAAATCGATCCCACTCTAGAGTACAGGCCTCGGTGTAACGCTCATTCCTTCAACAATAAACGCGAATCCGACCATCACCCCTGGTGAGCCAAAACCGCGACTCCTCAGTGAAGAGAACTTTTTGCCAGTCCTGTCTGGTCCAGCGATGGTGGGTTTGTTGTTGCCTGTGATGTGTGGTGATGTGTGGTGAGAACCTGCCTTACAATAGGCCTACAAGCTCTCAGTCCAGCCTCTCTCAGCCTATTGTGGACAGTCTGAGCACTGATGGAGGGATTGTGGGTTCCTGGTGTAACTCGGGCAGTTGTTGTTGCCATCCTGTACCTGTCCTGCAGGTGTGATGTTCGGATGTATCGATCCTGTGCAGTTGTCATTACACGTGGTCTGCCACTGCTAGGACAGTCAGCTGTCCATCCTGTCTCCCTGTAGCGCTGTCTTAGGCGCCTCACAGTACGGACATTGCAATTTATTGCCCTGACCACATCTGCAGTCCTCATGCCTCCTTGCAGCATGCCTAAGGCACGTTCACGCAGATGAGCAGGGACCTTGGGCATCTTTCTTGAGGTGTTTTTCAGTCAGTAGAAAGGCCTCCTTAGTGTACTAAGTTTTCATAACTGTGACCTTAATTGCCAACCGTCTGTAAGCTGTTAGTGTCTTAAAGACCGTTCCACAGGTGCATGTTCATTAATTGTTTATGGTTCATTGAACAGGCATGGGAAACAGTGTTTAAACCCTTTAAAATGAAGATCTTAGTTATTTGGATTTTTACGAATTATCTTTGAAAGTTAGGGTCATGAAAAAGGGACGTTTCTTTTTTTGCTGAGTTTATATACTGTATTATATTCCACTGTATTTTGTCAATGACACTCCGACATTGCTTGTCCTAATATTGATATATTTCTTAATTCCATTCTTTTACTTTTAGATGTGTGTATTGTTGTGAATTGTTAGATGCTACTGCACTGCTGGAGCTAGGAACACAAGCATTTCGCTACACCCGCAATAACATCTGCTAAATATGTGTACGTGACCAAAACAATTTGATTTGATTGGATTGGATTTCAAGAATGAACCATCCATGATATCACAATTATAGTTTTAACCATGTTTTGAGACTATTGAGTGTTTGTTTACAACTACATTGTCACAAAACTAAAAAATATGTCACTTTCTAATTGGAAGAGTGGGGATAGAGTGCCGCTGTCCGAAACAATAGAGTGCACCTGGTTGGACTTTTGGTGATAGTCTGGCAGCCTCTGTCACTCTTTCGGCTCAGTGCGGGTGAATCACACCTCTGTTTCATGCGCAGGTTAGCATTTTCAGTCTTGAACTGCTCTGCATTGTGTTCACTAGCAAGCACAGCCACAGAATAATACAATCTGATTTTAAACCTAACCCTAACCTTAACCTAAACCTAACCTTCACCACGCTGCTAACCCTAATGCCTAACCTTAAGCTTAAACAGTTTGTTTTTGTTTTCATATATTTTACAATATAGCACATTTTCACTTTGCAGCTGGCCTATCTAAGGATAACACACCCAGTTCTGCCTCCAGAACAAGATTCATGACAATAAACATCAACCTGAGTTTCATGCAGTGCACCAGAGCAGTTCTTCCACTGTCGGGAGAAATTGCAATGTCTGTTAATTACAGTGTATTCGGAAAGTATTCAGACCCCTCAACTTTTTCCAAATTTTTATATGTTATAGCCTTAATGTAAAATGGATTAAATGTTTTTTTTCCCTCATCAATCTACCCCATAATGATACATTAAACACGTTTTTGTGTGCAAATTTTGCAAATCTATTCAAAATAAAAAACTGAAATATCACATTTACATAAGTATTCAGACGCTTACTCAGAATTTTGTTGAAGCACCTTTGGCAGCAATTACAATCTAGTCTTCTTGGGTATCACGCTACAAGCTTGGCACACCTGAATATTAGAATGTCTCCCATTCTTCTTTGCAGATCCTCTCAAGCTCTGTCAGGTTGGGTGGAGAATGTCGCTGCACAGCTATTTTCAGGTCTCTTCAGAGATGTTAGATCAGGTTCAAGTCCGTGCTCTGGCTGGGCCACTCAAAGACATTCAGAGACTTGTCCCGAAGCCACTCATGCGTTTTCTTGGCTGTGTGCTTAGGGTTGTCCTGTTGGAAGGTGAACCTTTGAGGTAGTGAGCACTTTGAAGCAGGTTTTCATCAAGGATCTGTCTGTACTTTGCTCCATTCATCTTTTCCTCGACCCTGACTAGTCTCCCAGTCCCTGCCGCTGAAAAACATCCCCACAGCATGATGCTGCCACCACCATGCTTCACCGTAGGGATGGTGCCAAGTTTACTCCAGACGTGGCGCTTGGCATTCAGGCCAAATAGTTAAATCTTGGTTTCATCAGACCAGAGAATCTTGTTTCTCATGGTCTGTCCTTTAGGTAACTTTTGGCTAACTCCAAGTGGGCTGTCATGTGCCTTTTACTGAAGGAGCGGCTTCTGTCTGGTCACTCTACCATAAATGACTGATTGGTGGAGTGCTGCAGAGATGGTGGTCCTTCTGGAAGGTTGTCCCATCTCCACAGAGGAACTTCCTGACCAAGGCCCTTCTCCCCCGATTGCTCAGTTTGGCCGGGCGGCCAGCTCTAGGAAGAGTCTTGGTGGTTCCAAACTACTTAGATTTAAGAATGGTGGAAGCCACTGTGTTCTTGGGGACCTTCAATGCTGCTGACATGTATTTGTAACCTTCCCCAAATCTGTGCGTCGACACTCCTTTCTCGGAGCTCTACGGACAATTCCTTCGACCTCATGACTTTGTTTTTACTCTGACATGCACTGTCAACTGTGGAACCTTATAAAGACAGGTGTGTGCCTTTCCAAATCATATCCAATCAATTGAATTTACCACATGTGGACACCAATCAAGTTGTAGAAACATCTCAAAAATGATCAATGGAAACAGGATGCACATGAGCTCAATTTCGAGTCCCATAGCAACGGTTCTGAATAGTTATGTAAATAAGGTATTTCTGTTTTTAGAAATGTATACATTTAAACCTGTTTTCGCTTTGTAATTATGGGGTATTGTGTGTAGATTGCTGTGGGAAAACGAATGCATTTTAGAAGAAGGCTGTAATTTAACAAAATGTGGAAAAGGTCAAGGGGTCTGAATACTTTCCGAATGCACTGTACATGCTAATGAAGGTTGCTTCTCTACCACACCCACAAAATAAGCACAATCATGGCCTCGGATATGCAGGTGGAGGACTTCTGTGAGAGGTCACTGTTATGCCTGAATTCGACCCAAAACAAATGAGGAATTCTGCTGCCGTGTTGAGAGTGGTAGTGTGTAATCAATCGGTACGTCAAAAACATTTGTTAACTATGCCAGCCTGCTCTTAATTTCTATTCAGTTCGACTCGCAGTAAATTTGTCATCTGAAATGTGCATTAGCTCATTATGCGTTCATAAGTTATATTCTTCAAGAATCAGTAGGTATATAACATTAATTTAATTTAGCTACACAAGTCAATGTATTGTGTTAAAGGGGACGTTCCCCCAACAACACTTCTGGGCCCTTTATAACACTTGCCTGGCTGTTTGTCAGTACCCCAGTATCTCAGATTCGTTGTTTGAGTATTTTGATTTCTGTATTTTTATGCAGAATTTCCAATGTTACGTAAAATGCATAGAAACTGTGCATTTATTGTTACAAAAACAACGATTGATGTCTCGGCCAAATAAATGTGTTGTTTAATGTAAAAAGTATAAAAAACAAAGACCTACTTTGTGCTAGCTCAAATGTCTTCCATATAGTAATCCCGTAAATACTCTTCTTCGTGGGTTCTAAAATAAATAATTACAGGAGGCGGGATGAAGGATCGTCTTACTTTTGGTCTTCAAAAAAGTAAATCAGAAAGAAAGGAAGTAAAAAAAGATGGCAGCTAGCTAGGCTGGCGGTTAGTAATCTCTAAAGTAAAGTAAGTGTATACGAACGTCGTTAGTAGTCGAGTAGCTGAATGACCTTGGCCAAAATAAAGTGCATTGCACCCGGGTGCAATAATGTTTAGATCAGATAAAAGTACACTAAATATTTGCAGTCTTTTCCTGACCACGATGGAGCTTTGTGTCAGGCATGGCTGCAGGCCATCTGACATCCTGCTTATGGAGTCAATACAGCTGCGGTTGATCATGTCCAGTTATCACTTTGTGGCTACTGACTACAATGTAGACCGGTTGAAACCAGGTACTGTTCCCACCATGGACGGGAAAGCTCCAACCATTCAAGGTATGTTGGTAGCTAGCTAAGTTGATAACACCTGTAGCTAATCACCACAAAGTAATTTATAACAGTATTTGTTTATAAAAGCAAAGACAATCGCACACTCCATATGTTTAAACCATAATAATTTATTGGGTAAAACAGCAACATTTCGGCATCACTGTGCCTTCTTCAGTGAACCTGTGCGACTCTCTTTGTTCTTATAGCTTACAGTTTATTCACTGTTAGTCAGCACCTCTACACTAAATCATTTACTCTGGGTGTGCGCCAGGGTATGCTTTTTATTAACGGTATTTCTCTGCCATTCCATAAACTCATTTGTGGTGTTTTTAGCCTAGCTAAACGTTATTCTGTCTTACTCTAATCAAACTTTATTAGTCACATGCGCAGAATACAACAGGTGTAGAACATACAGTGAAATGCTTACTTACGAGCCTCTAACCAACAATGCAGTTTCAAAAAAATACGTAGAAGAATAAGAGATAAAAGCAACAAGTAATTAAAGAGCAGCAGTGAAATAACAATAGCGAGACTATATACAGGGGGTACCGATGCCATGCAAATAGTCTGGGTAGCCATTTGACTCGATGTTCAGGAGTCTTATGGCTTGGGGGTAGAAGCTGTTTAGAAGGCTCTTGGACTTAGACTTAGCGCTCCGGTACCGCTTGCCGTGCGATAGCAGAGAGAATAGTCTATGACTAGGATGGCTGGAGTCTTTGACAATTTTTAGGGCCTTCCTCTGACACCGCCTGATATAGAGGTCCTGGATGGCAGGAACCTTCGCCCCAGGGATGTACTGGGGTGTTCGCACTACCCTCTGTAGTGCCTTGCGGTCAGAGGCCAAGCAGTTGCCATACCAGGCGGTGATGCAACCAGTCAGGATGCTCTCGATGGTGCTGCTGTAGTACCTTTTGAGGATCTGACGAGCCATGCCAAATCTTTTCAGTCTCCTGAGGGGGATAGGTCTTGGTGTGCTTTTACCATGTTAGTTTGTTGGTGATGTGGACACTAAGGAGCTTGAAGCTCTCAACCTGCTCCACTGCAGCCCTTCAATGACAATGGGGGCGTGCTCGGCTCTCTTTTTCCTGTAGTCGACAATCATCTCCTTTGTCTTGATCACGTTGAGGGAGAGGTTGTTGTCCTGGCACCACACGGCCAGTTCTCTGACCTCCTCCCTATAGGCTGTCTTGTGGTTGTCGGTGATCAGTTCCGTTCCTTCTGCATCGCTGATCATCAGTGTTGTGTCATCGGCAAATTTAATGATGATGTTGGAGTCGTGCCTGGCCGTTTAGTCAGGAGTGAACAGGGAGTACAGGAGGGGACAGTGTTGAGGATTGTGTTGAGGATCAGCGTGGCGGATGTGTTGTTACCTACCCTTACCACCTGGGGGCGGTCCGTCAGGAAGTGCAGGATCCAGTTGCAGAGGGAGGTGTTTAGTCCCAGGGACCTTAGCTTAGTGATGAGCTTTGAGGGCGCTATGGTGTTGAACGCTGAGCTGTAGTCAATGAATAGCGTTCTCACATAGGTGTCCCTTTTGTCCAGGTGACCAGCCATGACCAGCCTTTCAAAGCACTTCATGGCTACAGACGTTAGTGCTACGGGTCGGGTGTTGTTTAGGCAGGTTACCTTAGTGTTCTATGGCACAGGGACTATGGTGGTCTGCTTAAAACATGTTGGTATTACATACTCGGACAGGGAGAGGTTGAAAATTACATTGAAGACACTTGCCAGTTTGTCAGCACATGCTCGCAGTACATGTCCTGGTAATCTGTCTGGCTCTGCGGCCTTGTGAATGTTGACCTGTTTAAAGGTCTTACTCACATCGGATGCGGAGAGCTTGATCAGAAAGTCTTCCGGAACAGCTGGTGCTCTCATGCATGTTTAAGTGTTATTTATCTCGAAGCGAGCATAGAAGTAGTTTAGATCGTCTGGTAGGCTTGTGTCTCTGGGCAACTCTCGGCTGTGCTTCCCTTTGTAGTCTGTAATGGTTTGTAAGCCCTGCCATATCCGACGAGCATCAGAGCCGGTGTAGTACGATTCGATCTTGGTCCTGTATTTGCGCATGGCCTATTTGATGGTTCGTCGGAGGGCATAGCAGGATTTATTATAAGCTTTCGGGTTAGAGTCCCGCTCCTTGAAAGCGGCAGCTCTAGCCTTTAGCTCTGTCCTACTGACTGTTTTGTTTATTTAGCTTTGTGATGCCTTCCCTTTTTCATTATAACTTTACTGATAACTAATAGTATATTATTTTCTCCTTGGCATCACATTTTTCTGTAATGCTATTGATTGCATGAAATGACTTGCCATAGTTAACCTGTTTGGGGTAGGGGGCAGCATTTTCATGTTCGGATGAGTAGGACACAAACCTAGCCAGAGACATATACACTGAACAAAAGTATAAATGCAACACGCAATCATTTCAAAGATTTTGCTAAGTTACAGTTCATATAAGGAAATCGTTCAATTGAAATAAATAATTTAGGCCCAAATCTATGGATTTCACATGTCGTGACATGACTATCGTTAATGTGATGACTGCTGTTTATCAAGTAATTACTTTCTACGTTTAATTATTACTTAATTAAATTACCATGTAACAATTAATTAATTAGAAATTTGGGGCACCACGGGAAAAGTTTATTTAATGAGTTACAGTTTCCTGAATTAACTCAAGAATATATCGATATCATACCAGTCATCAATCAATCAATTCCTCATATCAGTCTAATTCTGAATGTCGTTGACCTCGTAAATCTGCATGAACCCTAACCTAGGTGATGAATCAGCAATACACACATTTTCTTAATTATTTATTTACTAACTAACTAAATAATCACACTGAAATACATAAACACACACACGCTATAGGTTTTGATTATTAACATAATGCATATGAAAGGTCCTTAGTGGACTAACCCGATATGATGGCTTATTACACAATGGTAAGGGGTGGGGAAAGATAAAGAGCGGGAGAGACAAAGAGAGTGGACTTATCATACATACATTTGGAGACTATGCTCACCATAAATATTAATATTTTGCTCCCTGTCACGCCCTGACCATAGAGAGCTTTTTATTCTCTATGTTGGTTAGATCGGGGTGTGACTAGGGTGTGTTATCTAGGTGATTTATATATCTTTGTTGGCCTGGTATGGTTCCCAATCAGAGGCAGCTGTTTATCGGTGTCTCTGATTGGGGATCATATTTAGGCAGCCATTTCCCCATTGTGCTTTTTGGGATCTTGACTATGTATAGTTGCCTGCGAGCACTATGGTAGCTTCACGTTTCTTTTTGCGCTTTATTGTTTTCCTTGAGTTTCACTACCTAATAAAGAAGATGGAATCATACCACGCTGCACCTTGGTCCACTCATTATAACGATCGTGACGTCTTCTGGTCTTGTAGTTTTAACCATTTCAATGCATGGACCACGTCCTCACATTCTCTGGTCTCACCATTTTCAGCCATGTAGCCACTTCTCCACGCTGTCTGGTCTGGTAGAGTCTAACCACTTGTGACATCCGGCTTACACCGTCCAACTGCTTGGTCTGTATTTAAACTCTCAGTGAGTCCTTTTAAGCACTCTGGCCTTGGATGGCGGTTCCATCATTTGGACACAAACTCTGACCTCATTAGGGGCGTGGTTTAGTTAGTGTAAAACAGACATGAGAAACCATTATCTCATTAGAATACTAAATTCGCATTGCTATCTTTTCACAAATAGTTTAATTTTAATCATATGATTAATCAGTTTTATCATAAGTATAACAACATTTAAATGTAAATCTGATATATACATTGTGAAAGCTCTTAGTTACAATGTTTCCGTTATAACGTCTTTCTGATAATTGTAATAACATCACAAAATATATATTAATTTCCCATATTCCATCTCCCATCGTTCCCAACATTCTTTATGTTAGAAATATTGTTTAAATGTCCGTTGTTTGATGTTGAAGTTTTAGCGGCACAGTCTCTCTGTGTAACACAGCAGACATCCCATTCTCCCAAACTAACCAAAGGAAGAGTTTTTGTAAGGTACACTGCTCAAAAAAATAAAGGGAACACTTAAACAACACAATGTAACCTCAAGTCAATCACACTTCTGTGAAATCAAACTGTCGACGTAGGAAGCAACACTGATTGACAATACATTTCACATGCTGTTGTGCAAATGGAAGAGACAACAGGTGTAAATTATAGGCAATTAGCAAGACACCCCAATAAAGGAGTGGTTCTGCAGGTGGTGACCACAGACCACTTCTCAGTTCCTATGCTTCCTGGCTGATGTTTTGGTCACTTTTGAATGCTAGCGGTGCTTTCACTTTTTAGTGGTAGCATGAGACGGAGTCTACAACCCACACAAGTTGCTCAGGTAGTGCAGCTCATCCAGGATGGCACATCAATGCGAGCTGTGGCAAGAAGGTTTGCTGTGTCTGTCAGCGTAGTGTCCAGAGCATGGAGACGCTACCAGGAGACAGGCCAGTACATCAGGAGACGTGGAGTCGGCCGTAGGAGGGCAACAACCCAGCAGCAGGACCGCTCCCTCCGCCTTTGTGCAAGGAGGAGCACTGCCAGAGCCCTGCAAAATGACCTCCAGCAGGCCACAAATGTGCATGTGTCTACTCAAACGGTCAGAAACAGACTCCATGAGGGTGGTATGAGGGCCCGAGATCCACAGGTGGGGGTTGTGCTTACAGCCCAACACCGTGCAGAACGTTTGGCATTTGCCAGAGAACACCAAGATTGGCAAATTCGCCACTTGCGCCCTGTGCTCTTCACAGATGAAAGCAGGTTCACACTGAGCACATGAGCACATGTGACAGACGTGACAGAGTCTGGAGACGCCGTGGAGAACGTTCTGCTGCCTGCAACATCCTCCAGCATGACCGGTTTGGCGGTGGGTCAGTCATGGTGTGGGGTGGCATTTCTTTGGGGGGCCGCACAGCCCTCCATGTGCTCGCCAGAGGTAGCCTGACTGCCATTAGGTACCGAGATGAGATCCTCAGACCCCTTGTGAGACCATATGCTGGTGCGGTTGGTCCTGGGTTCCTCCTAATGCAAGACAATGCTAGACCTCATGTGGCTGGAGTGTGTCAGCAGTTCCTGCAAGAGGAAGGCATTGATGCTATGGACTGGCCCGCCCGTTCCCCAGACCTGAATCCAATTGAGCACATCTGGGACATCATGTCTCGCTCCATCCACCAACGCCATGTTGCACCACAGATTGTCCAGGAGTTGGCGGATGCTTTAGTGCAGGTTTGGGAGGATATCCCTCAGGAGACCATCCGCCACCTCATCAGGAGCATGCCCAGGTGTTGTAGGGAGGTCATACAGGCACGTGGAGGCCACACACACTACTGAGCCTCATTTTGATTTGTTTTAAGGACATTACATCAAAGTTGGATCAGCCTGTAGTGTGGTTTTCCACTTTAATTTTGAGTGTGACTCCAAATCCAGACCTCCATGGGTTGATAAATTTGATTTCCATTGATAACTTTTGTGTGATTTTGTTGTCAGCACATTCAACTATGTAAAGAAGAAAAGTATTTAATAAGAATATTTCATTCATTCAGATCTAGGATGTGTTACCTTTTTTTTTTTTGAGCAGTGTATTTACGACCAGTTAAGTCATAAAACCGGCCCAACTCCATCCTTCTCCCCCTCTGCGGTAGAGAGAGCTCTGTAGAGCTGATCCAGTGTAACCTGATCTTTTGGATCCTCACAGGAGTCATGACACACATGACTGGGATTACAGGTATTCTGGTCACATATACCTTAAAAAGGTTGGTGTGTGGATCAGAAAACCAGTCAGTATCTGGTATGACCCTAATTTGCCTCATGCAGCATGACACATCTCCTTCACATAGTTGATCAAACTGATGATTTTGGCTTGTGGAATGTTGTGCCACTCCTCTTCAATGGCTGTGCGAAGTTGCTGGATATTGTCAGGAACTGGAACACGCTGTCGTACACATCGATCCAGAGCATGCCAAACACATCGATCCAGAGCATGCCAAACATGCTCAATGGGTGACATGTCTGGTGAATATGCAGGCATGAAAGAACAAGGAAATTTTCAGCTTCTGGGAATTGTGTACAAAACCTTGCGACATGGGGATGTGCATTATCATGCTGAAAGATGAGGTGATGGCGGTGGAAGAATGGCATGACAATGGGCCTCAGCTCTCGTCACGGTATCTCAGCAAACACAATGCCTTACTGTTTGCTGTCTGCCCAGTACAGTTGAGACCAGGATTAATCCATTAACCCTTGTGTTGTCTTAAGGGTAAAAAAATGACACGTCAGTTTGTTGAACACCAGAGAAAACCACCTAAATGATGTTTTGTCAACTTGAAATTTTATGACTTTTTCTAGAGTGATGCCAACATTAGAAAAAGTGAAACATCGCTTTTGTTCACATTTCCATGAAAGCTGTACACTTCCAGGATAAAAAGATTGTCTTAGGGTCATTTGTGACGAAGGCAGTTCTAAAATATTTTACACACCACAAAAACCACAAACACACACACACACACACACACACACACACACACACACACACACACACACACACACACACACACACACACACACACACACACACACACACACACACACACACACACACACACAATGAGAAATGTAGATTATGTGTGCCACTGACTGAACTCAGCCAGCAGCTCCTGAAGAGGAAGATCACCATGGTTGGCACAGTTAGAAAGAACAAGCCTGAGCTCCCCCCTGCACTCCTCGCAACAAGGGGGAGAGAGGCCTTCTCATCAAAGTTTGCCTTCACCACCACCACCACACTAGTTTCTTACCTCCCAAACTGGAACAAGAATGTGGTCCTCCTGAGCACACTGCACAAACGGCTGAGATCAGTGATCATGAGGACAGGAAGCCAACCATCATCCTGGACTACAACCACAACAAAGGAGGCGTGGACAACCTGGACAAGTTGATTGGAACTTACAGCTGCAGGAGGATGACTGCCCGCTGGACCCTGGTCATCTTCCATAACATCATTGATGTATCCTCATACAACACCTTCGTGATATGGAACAAGAAAAAAGACACTTGTAACCCCACACATTCAAAGAAGGGAGCACCTCCCCCACACAGCAGCCTCTGCAGCACTTGTGAAAGCTGTTCAGGGGCTGAATCTTGTCCTGATCCACCTGAGGCTGCAGCTGGGTTAGGCAAGAGGAGGAGATGCCAATTCTGCCCCCCAAAGAAGGACTGAAAAACAAATATTAAGTGCTGCTCTTGTGAGAAATAACTTACATCGGAAAGTCCATCCACACACACTTGCATACTGTCCAACATGTGCTAATTAGGGTTGATTCATTTATGTTCTTCACGTTTTGTTTTGTATCTATCTTATTTTATTATTATTTATTGTTGTTGTTTATACACCTTCTGGGTGGGGGCAATGGTTCAAAAAGTGGCAGAAGACTGGTATTTTTGTAGTCCTCATTGTACAGCATATAAGAATATATCACTATGTTGCCAAAAAAGGTTCAAGACTGTTATTGTTTCCCTTAAATAAAATGCATTCAAAACGACTTTCTGCACATTTCTACCACTTTCTTAGGTGATACAAGTGCTATCTCTTGCTAAACAATGTATGTGCAGTACATTTGGTAATAATAATAATAAGCCTCTACTTTAGTAAAGAAAACAATTATGACAGGTGTGTTGTAATAAAAACGAGATGTGTCCACTGATTAAATGCAGTCTTTCTGCATTGTGACGAGGGAAAACCCAGATATTGACAAGGTTTGTGATGAATGACAGGCTATTTCTTCATGAAAAATAGATTTGGGGTTTAAAATTCAATTAAGCTGCTTTATTGTAGGGGTTTAGTGAAGGCGAGTCATTTGTTACCCTTAGGACAAGGTGAGTATACAGAATGTTAAGAGCACAATTCTCCAGTGTGCCAGTGACCATGAAAGGTGAGCATTTGCCCACCGAAGTCGGTTACGATGTCAACCTGCAGTCAGGTCAAGGCCCTCTTGAGGAAGATGAGCAGCAGACCTTGAGACGGTTTTTGACAGTTTGTGCAGAAATAATTTTGGAGTTGTGAAAACCCACAGTTTCATCAGCTGTCTGTGTGGCTGGTTTCAGACGATCCTGCAGGTGAAAAAGCCGGATGAGGAGGTCCTGGGCTCGCGTGGTTTGTGGTTTAGAGGCATGTTGGACGTACTACCAAATTCTCTAAAATGATGTTGGAGGTGGCTTATGGTAGAGAAATGTATATACAATTCTCTGGCAACAGCTCTGGTGGACATTCCTGCAGTCATCATGCCAATTGCACTCTCCCTAAAAAATGCTGACATCTGTGGCATTGTGTTGTGTGACAAAACTGCACATTTTATAGTGGCCTTTATTGTCCCCAGCACAAGGTGCACCTGTGTAATGATCATGCTGTTTCATCAGCTTCTTGATATGTCACACCTGTTTAGTGGATGGATTATCTTGGCAAAGGAGAAATGCTCACTAACAGGGATGTAAACAAATGTGTGCACAACATTTGACATAAAGAAGGTTTTTGTAAGGAGTGGACAATTTCTGGGATCTTTTAGTATGGGACCAAAACTTTACATGATGCGTTCTGACCCTAGCTGGTGCATGAGTTATAATGACAACAAACTAGCCCAACCTTTATATATTATTTCAATGCAAATATTTAGAATATCAGCTCATGCTCTGAATTGACTGTAATGACTGACTGTTCTATAGAAGGCAACATCACCAATCACTCTTTCTGTTTATACCTGCCTGGGAGGGAATGGAATGAGGAGAGGGGTGGTTGAACAGACATGAGGGTAGGCCAATGAACCATACTGTCTGGGATTTTATTTCTGACATCTTCTATCTTTGTATCCTCTTCACACCCTTTTCAAAGAGGGGACCCAATGTTCCTCCACTCATGCCTCTTCCAATAATTTTTCAGGAGGATGCAAGGAAAGACTAATTAGGACTAACGTACAGTTTTTGTTTTGTTATTACGTTACACATCTTTCAGTAGATCCAGAAGCTGTGTGGAGTATTCCAAACAGGCCAAGGACTAGGTAGAGAAGAGTGTCTGAACAGAAGACGTTCAACTTTAGAACACAATTGGTACAGCAGGCTGTCAAGTGGCGGGAAGATAAACAGATCATATCGAAAGACCCACACTTCAAAGTTGACACACCAGACCTACTTCCCAATTTCACCCTGGTTGGAAATCCAACCACGGAGGAGCTGGTGGCTAAACTTTTCAGCCTAACTTTGAAACTAACTTCAGCTAGGTTAATGATGGCAGTGTGATGTTGTGGAATGCGTTCAGTGTGACTACTATGTAGAACACCTGGAACAGCACCATATCTAGACCTCAGGGGTAAACCCATGGGCATTGAAATCCGGAATAATAATAGAAAAGGTTTGCAACCTTGGTGTTGTCGTCAAATCTACCACGCAGAGGTGGGAAAAGTACCCAATTGTCATACGCGAGTAAAAGTAAAGACACCTTAATAGAAAATGACTCAAGTAAAAGTGAAAGTCACCCAGTAAAATACTACTTGTGTAAAAGTCTAAAAGTATTTGGTTTTAAATATACTTAAATATCAAAAGTAAATGTAATTGCTCAAATGTACTTAAGTATCAAAAGTAAAAGTGGAAATCATTTCACATTCCTTATATTAAGCAAACCAGATTGCACAATTTTCTCGATTTTTTTCATTTACGGATAGCCAGGGGCACACTCCAACACTCAGACATAATCTCTTGATACAGTATGTGTGTGAATTGGACCATTTTCCTGTCCTGTTAAGCATTTGAAATGTAACAAGTACTTTTGGGTGTCAGGGAAAATGTATTGAGTAAAAAGTAAATTATTTTATTTAGGAATGTAGTGGAGTGAATGTAAAAGTTTTCAAAAATATAAATAGTAAAGTAAAGTACAGATACACCAAAAAAACTACTTAAGTGGTACTTGAAAGTATTTTTACTTAAGTACTTTACACCACTGCTACCACATGCCATATGCTTTGTAAACAACAGGTGGAGACTAACAGTAAAACTATTACTTACGGGCCCTTCCCAACAATGCAGAAAGAGAGAAAATATAGAATTAATAGAAAAGTAATAACAAGCAATGATAAAATGAATAATAAATACACAATGAGTAAAGATAACCTGCTATATACAGTACACGGGGTACCAGTACCAAGTCGATGTGCAGGGGTACAACGTAATTGAGGTAGATATGTACATATAACTAGGAATAAAGTGACATATATTAAATAGTAACAGCAGCTTATGTGAGGAGTCCAAAAAGTTGGCGCAAAAAGGGTTAATGCAGATAATCCGCGTAGCTATTTAGTTAACTATTTAGCAGTCTTATGGCTTGGGGGTAGAAGCTGTTCAGGGTCCTGTTGGTTCCAGACTTGGCGCATTGGTACCGCTTGCTGTGTGTGATGCAATAATTTCAATGGTAATGTTGACTGTTCATTGAAATGATGCTAACTGATTTGGCTCACGCAATGGAATATATATATATTTTTTAATGTGAGTTGAGTTGATCCAACAAATCACAGCACAGATTGATGGGTACACTTCCTGCTTTTACTTTATGCTTTTACTGTCACTCCCTGATCTGTTTCACCTGTTCCTGTGATTGTCTCCACCCCCTCCAAGTGTCTCTTATTTTCCTGTGTATTTATCCCTGTGTTTCCTGTCTCTCTGTGCCAGTTCGTCTTGTATGTTTAGTCAAGTCAACCAGTGTGTTTTTCCCCGTACTCCTTTTCTATTCTCTTTTTATAGTCCACCTGGTTGTGACCCCTGTCTGACTCTGGACTACTTTCTTGCCTGCCTGCTCATCCTGCCTGCCCTGACCTTGATTCTGCCTGACCTTAGGTACCTATTGGACTCTGAACTGGTTTTGACCTTTTTGCCTGTCCACGACCATTCTCTTGCCTACCCCATTGGATTAATAATAATTGTAAGACTCCAACCATCTGCCTCCTGCGTCTGCATCTGGGTCTCGCCGTGTGCCTTGATATTTACGTCCTGCTTTGCTCCTATGGGTACACTCGCAATGGCCGGCAGTCCACACATTATGCCATTATTGTCTTGAATGGGAACCCCACAGTTCGATTCAATGAGGGGATTCATAAAATCTGGCACGGGCGAACGGGTAGGCGTGTTATTCACCGGGTCAGGTTTTGGAACCGGGTTGCCTCCCAGGCATGAGTCAGCTCATTAAGTAATGAGTCGGATTCTGTGGGAATATCTCAATTGCATACTCCTCGCGTCCTGTCTCTTTTTCTCCTTCTCAAAGCACATTGGATGAGAAAGACAGAGGTCCGTCCTGTTTTGAGAAGGCGAGAAGACACAAAGACTACGCAATTGGGATCTTCTCTGTGTTTTACATAACAGTATGGTTCTCAAACCTTACCTAGAGAGCTACTATAGGTTTCCATCCTCCAACCCTAATCAAGCTTACCTGTCGGGGTGAAAATCTACAAGACGGTGGATCTCCAGGAACATGTTTGTAAATCTCTGCTCTAACCAATGCTGAGTGACAGTGTGAATGGCATGCTAACGGTGTAATTGTTGTTTTAAAATAACTTTAAATAGTTTATAACAAAAAAAAATCACTACAATTTGATTTATTGAAAATGTTATTCAAGTTCCTGGAATCCAATGTAGCTGCTGTTGGGGTCAGGGTAGTCGGATGTACTGTAATTGCTGCAACCACAGAGGCTGGGAGTAAACGTCGTTGGCCTCGACCTAGATGTTCTCCCCTCAGCATCCACTCCAGGGGGATCCAATACGAGGCTACTCTGTACTGTCTAGAGAGGAGGGGAAAAAAACGGTATAATACATGACAATGTTATATACAACAATCAAGATGATAAATAGGCCTATACAACATCAAATATTACAGGCTCAGGGATCATTAAACATATTCATGTGTAAGCTGTATTGATTATGGCACAATACATGTAAATTAGGTCAGTTAGCAGATGCTCTTATCCAGTGACTAACAGGAGCAGTTAAGATGAAATGCCTTGCTCGTGGGCACACAGACAGCTTTTCACCTTGTCGCCTCAGGTATTTGAACCAGCAAACCTTTTTTTTACTGGCCCAAAACTAACTGAAAGGGTACCTGCCGCAATACTATTGATGGCTCTCTTGGTCTTGTATTCTTGAAGACTGTATAGCCAACTCATTGTAAGTGGTCATCGTGTGAGGCTGTTTTTCTTCCTCTTGTGTCTGGGTTTACAGGCTAATTAGGATATTATTGGTATAAAAGCTAGATTGGCAATTGCAAGCAACATGTTCTTCTCTACTACCACTATTGACTTTATACTTCTTACACTGTTTGGTAATATAAACTATTGTTTAATAAGACCTAGATTGTGAGGCGCAAATCCCATACATTCTATTTCTATGGCGCGCATCCACTCGTTCTAGACACTGTTCACCTAGCCATCATGTTATCATTGTCAGACAAACTTAAAGGGGAATACCGTAGCCAGTTGCATTGTGGGGTGTAGGCAGGATACACACAAATACAGTTGGAAGGGTGTCATTAGGTAGGCAATTTATTTTCATCTTAGAGAGTATTATAAATATATTGTGAGTAATATTAGGCAAACCACTTATACGTCAGAGAGCTTGCCATTTGGACCTTCAGGTGTATCACGTCATGTCCAGTTCATCCTGGGCATTCTGAAGAAAGTCTCCATCACACCAGGATTGATGAGTGAATGCATCTGAGTGTTTAGTTACGCACGCCATCTTCTGCTGCATCGTCAGTCTGATGTTCTACCTCTTTCATTATCGGAATAAACTGGTCCCGTTCTCGACACCACCAGTCACGTGATCATTTCTCTCATCGCAAATGGAACAACTCAGCCTCAGTATGATATGGCTCAAAGCGATATGGCACACGTCTACCATTCTGAAAAGGGTCTCCGACTTCCTCTTCGTTCTTGATCTGACATTCTTTACTCTAATTCAATTTGATGAGGGCAGGAAACACTGTGAGGGAGTAAGAAGAAAATATTATTGTTTACATCCTTCAACCACCTCAGAAGTTACGATCTAAATCCTGACTCGCCGCGCGCATTAATCTACTTCCAGGATTTCAATACGAAAATAACTAAATACATTGGTGAACATGTGCCTAATAAAATAAGTTTGCTGAAAAATTGTGCAGAGAAAGTCATTACAAGGACTATTGTGGTCATGGGAGGCCAGAGCGGTGTGTTTGGGAGGTATTTATTATGGACTTTGACTTTGCATGGGATGTCTATGGGGAAGGCGGGTGTAGAATCAGTTTATTACCTACTGTACATCTAAAAACGAACTGGGTTACTGAGAAATGACCAGGTAATTGTTCTAAAGTGCCCAGAAGTGTTTTTTGGATGAACCTCCCCTCTAAATATGAACGTTTTAAGTGTGGACATTGGATTCACTTGGATATTCTAACCAGCTGTAATATAGTGGAGATGATTTTGACATCATTTCACTCAGAACATGGCTCTTGTACTTGGGATGAAAATGTGCTCGTCATCCAAATGTAGTCATTAGTTTCAATCGCAACACTAAACACAAGACAGCCCGTAGTCATATCTAAGACATCTGCTGTTTAATGCATGTCCACTCCACAGAAACATGATGTAATGGGCTAGCCAGGTAGCCATTAATGTACTAAAAATATCTGCGCACGCGACAGCAGCCGGAGACCCTGAGGTGATGCGGCTCATCTTGATGGGGACTCTAATGGCACTCAGCACTCATTCCTCTCACCACTTACCTCACACACTCTTCTAAAGCCCAGGTTGCTACTACAATCAATACTCCAGTGCTAAGGTAGTCAATGACAACCATTACTTGCTCCATTGTGATGCTCCTGTCCTTTTGAAAGACCAGTGACCTGTGATACTGTACGTGGATACCTGACCCTGGGGGCTGAAAGGACCCCGGATCTCGTCACCAGCTGAAGGGGTTTCAGGAACCGCAGGCAGCGCTCTGATCCCGTTGGACACTGATTGTCCTTGTGAAGTTTTAGAGAGAGCTTGCACAGTTTCTCCTCTCAGTCCACCCATTGGTTATGGAAAGATTAGGTGGGAGGGCTGAGGTTTTCTCCAGACTTAATTGCTGGGCTTGTGTTACCAAGACATGATGGCAGTCTCCATGATGGTAATGTATTAGGATAATAAAGGCTATTAGATCTGAAACATGAGTCAGTTAATATGCAGAATGTATGGGAGGGGAATGGCTGGGTTGAACTTTAGTGAATGGCTTAAATTTGGTGAACCTTGAGTAAGATCTCACAAGGTCACAGACTGAGTCACAGATAACAGAGGGTGTGATGGAAGCAGTAGGATAGAGAGACATACGGCTTTTCTAACATTGGCCCTATTATAATAACCAAAAGAGTCCATATTAACTCCAATACTACATCATATTTATTTGAAAACGTGATTTTGTATGGTCCATCTAAAGGCAAACATTGTATGTGGGTTTGTTGTGTAAAAATGTCACCCTTTAAGGAGGAGGAGGACAGGCATTTCAGTCCTTAACTCTGTAATACTGTACACACTCTGTAAGGGAAGCTGAGAAAATACAGTAGGGCTTAGCTTCTCGTCACAAAACTTTCAGGACTTGATTTAAGTTAAATAATTGCAGTTAAAAAATTGATAGGAGTATGTCATTTTTATTTTCAGCATGTATAGAGTATCTGGTGAGAAATGTGTACCACTTTTTTCCCATGCAAGACAAAACATTCACCAAATGAAAAATGCAATTATAAAGGTTTAGCAAAGCAAGGCATATGTATCTTGGGTGCAGCTAAGCATAGAGGCTTACACACGGTAATCCTTGGGAAGAATGCGTTGCTTACAGTCTTGTTGACGCGTGACACTGAAACATGACTATTTGAAAATAAGCTACAGACATCAGAGGAAGCAGTAATTATGACAGATTTATGTTTTCCTGGGGTGACACGGGTGAAAAGACTCCTATAGACGATCGTTAGTGGATGATTACTCTCTCTGATCCTTCGATCGACAGAGCGGCAGCCCTCCTTTGAAGTTGTAATTTTATGATTTCTGTCTTACAGATGATGTCCTTTCAAATAATAGCAATAATATGCATATCCTTGTTTCAGGGCCTGAGCTACAGGCAGTTAGATTTGGGTATGTAATTTTAGGCGAAAATTGGAAAAAAGGGGTGGATCCTTAATTAAATAAAGGTTAAATAAAGAAAAAAAAAATCCTAAGGATATAACTATGCCACTTTATTGTTTTGGTACATGCATATGTTTCTTGTTGCTTTATAAACCTTACTTCCTAGTATCCTGCCGGGTGTCCGAGGCTGTCCTAATATACTGTATATATTTTAAAAATAATTACATTTAGCAGGCACTCTTATCCAGAGCAATTAGTGTTATGTGCCTTGCTCAATGGCACATCGGCAGATTTTTCATCTAGTAGGCTCAGAGATTTGAACCAGTGACCTTTCGGTTGCTGGCCCAACACTCTTAAACGCCAGGCTACCTGCCGCCCTGCTTTGCTAAACCTATGTCTTGTTGTTGCTCTTCACAGTTACACCCTAAGAAGTCCTTCTTGTCTGTTTCAACAATGAGTGGGGCTCCCCGCTCAAAAAATAACCACTCAAAAAGCTCTGCGAGCACAGATCTCAGTGGTTCTGCATGGACAGCCGCTATACATTAGGTGTTCTGCCACTACGTCTGTAATGATTGTACATCAAGACCTTTGTCTGTCAAAATAGACGATTGAAAATTAGTGATGCACCAATATGACATTTTTGGCCGATACCAATATCCGATGTTTTCCTTGCCAAAAAAACGAAACCGATGAGCGATATCGAACATTTTAGCTGCCTTTTAAGCATTCTAGTACAGTTAAAATAGTTAACACACACACATGGATGTGGCGGTCTAAGGCACTGCATCTCAGTGCAAGAGGCGTCACTACAGCCCCTGGTTTGAATCCAGGCTGTATCACATCCGGCCGTGATTGGGAGTCCCATAGGGCGGCGCACAATTGGCCCAGCGTCGTCCGGGTTTGGCCGGGGTAAGCCGTCATTGTAAATAAACATTTGCAGTTAATAAAGGTTAATTAAGGTTACACACACACATGTCATGTCTGCTCCCGCTCCCCCTCCCAGGCGCCAGGCTCCCCAGCATTACGCACTCCTGCCACCATCATTATGCACACCTGCCTTCCCTCGTCACGCGCATTAACAAATTATCACCTGTTTATTACCTCCCCTATATTTGTTAGTTCCCCAGCTCTGTTCCCCGTTGCTACATTAATGTTCATATGTCTTATGTTACCCGGTGCTGACCGCGTTCCTGTCTTGTTCCATGTCTGTTCCCAATTAAATGTTGACTACCCGTACCTGCTTCTCCACTCCAGTGTCAATTCTTACACACACACACACACGCACGCACGCACACACACACACACACACACACACACACACACACACACACACACACACACACACACACACACACACACACACACACACACACACACACACACACACATACACACACCACACTGACCCCAACATTTTTTTGTTGGCATTTACTTATGTCCCCATTACCAGTAAAACATAATCAAAACCTATTTATTTCACTTACTTGCTGTGTTGTTTTGTTGTTCATTTGTTCAGTCGTTTCATTCTCAACCAGGATTTCTATGGAACGCCGTTTGGGTCTTTGCATGTCAACAAAGATGCACGTAAAATAGCAGTATTTGGTGTGTCAAATACGCTTGTTGACCAATCAGGACCTGAATATGACTGCACGTCACATAATAATTTAACGCGTTCATTAATTTTTTACATAGTTATTACACATTGATTACACTATCACTCATATGTCATACGTCACAACGATTCATTGATACGTATTCTATGATGCTGGTAAAGTTGTCTCGCACACCTACAGTGCTGGTCATAAAAAAAGCTAGATAGCTCATGGATGCAAACAATGTTCTTCCCAAAAGACATAGCAAAACGACATAATCTATTTCAGTAGCTATAGTTAGCTAGCTAACTATATATCTAGGTGTCATCATCTAAAATAACCCTAATTTATAAGATTGTTATTTTTTAATTAATGGTGGTCGGACCCATCTATGTGAAAGCTAGCCACAATAAGGATTAGCCACAATAGTGGACTTTGCGGTTAGCCTTCAAAATAAAAGTATGGCATTGAAGTGATGCAATTTAATACAAATAGTAGAATTATGCCATAATTGAATAGATCATGCTAAACGAGTTTGGAATGTTGTTATATAAAATCAACAAAAGAGAATAATTTGTTAATTTGACAAAAATCTGTTGAAATCACACTGGATGTATTATACTTTAGAGTTGCATTGTGGACAAACATATTTCACCGTACAGCCTTACCTATGGATTGTGGATCAATGACATCTGGGTATCAGTCTACTCAGTGACACCCAGAGAACATTAGCATCGTAGCTCTTATTGTAGGACTCTGAAACAACTGTGTATTAAGACACATTTATTGTCAACCTATCTGTATTGATCACTGATCCTGAGGAAAAACAACCCTGCGTGGATGTTTTGGAGTCTGATAAGTCTGAGGAAAAATATCTTGGGTATTGAGTACACTGATACCCCATTTCATTGATCCGCAATCCTTAGGTAAAGCTGTATAGTGCAATATGAATGTCTATACACACCATAGGCTGACTGGGGAGGTGATTTCACACAGTCACAGTCCCGCGATAAGAGCTATAACGCTAATATTTATGTAAACTCTTCACAGTTGTGTTCTGTGGGTGTCACCGAGTAGACTGATACCCCTTTTTCATTGCTTCACATTCCAACCTTGTTTAACATTCTCTAGTCTAAATATGGCATGATTCCACCAATTGTAACCTTATGCATCACTTTCAAAGAGGTACTTTTATTTTGAAGGCAAACTGCAAATTGCACAATTGCGCCTAATCCTTATTCTGGCTAACTTCACAACACATAATCCGGCCCGGTTGAGCCTCAATAGCCAGATGAAGCTAGCTGGCTGCTTATAAAGTTAGCTTTGGGCAGGCAACAGGGTTAAGTAGCTGGTTATTTTCATGAACTGAAGTTCAATTTCAATAGGCGAACAACAAGTGGCTACCTAGCTAATACTTACTCACAAGGATTCCTAAATCATTGCTAAGAATAATGAAAATGATTGCAGTTTCTACTGGTCATTGTTTTCAGGCTTGTTGTATTGGTGCTAGCTAGGTACCAAGCTAAAGCTAGCTACCCCAGAAGTTGCGGTCGAACAAATTATGCTTTATTACCGACGCGGTATTGTAAACACATCGTTCGTGGCCGGTGTTTGCTTGTTTGCAGACTTTTTTGTACAGCTTTGACAGTGCTACTGATAGTAGTGGTGGCGCTTGGCTTGCACGTGCAAATTCAGAACACAAAACATTCTATAATAGAACTGTGTTATTTGACGTGTCAAATTAAAAGCTTATTTAACGGGTCAAATAGTGTTATTTGACTCGTATCTTTTTTGACATGCAAAGACACAAACGGCGTTCCATTCCATCCGTATGTTGTGAAGCTAATAGCAGTGACGCTATTACTGTGTAACTCCGGTAGGGCAACATCTGAAAAATTGCGCACTTGGTGGTGTGTACTGGTGCTCGTCCAGTCGGCAAAAGATAACATTTCCCAGACAGAGAACAGTTGATTGTCAAGGGCAATGAATTCCATTATCTTGGCATTAATGGATTTCAGCTTTGAGTTGTCTCGCTGAAATGTTCTTAATCTTTCAAGTAACTGCTCGGCCAGGTCAGGAATGCTGTGTTGCACGTGTAGCGCAAAATTTTGCGTGGCATCATTACTTCATGTACCTACGTTATATAGGTACGCACATCAGCTTTGACATCGGTTTATCACAACGCCGTTAAACTAGACATTCGGGACGATACTGATGTTGCCATTTTTTAGCTAATATCGGCCGATTTCGATATGTTCACCGATATATCGTGCATACCCATTGGAAATAGATAAATATTTCTGAACCAATTGCTTGTATTGAGTTTTGAGGCTTGAGTTCAATGCAGGCCCTTGGACTGCACACAAGCCTTTCAAACTAAAATATGTATTTTATCACAGCTTTCTTTTTAAACTGTAGTTTTACAGATAGGAAGGAGACGCGCAATATGAATGGTCAGCCTGTACCAGGAAGTGAATCCCAGTCTATGGAGCAGGGATAACGTTTCGACTAGAGTTAGCATTATTACCCACTCGGCCAAACTCACATCATATCTTTTTGTACATCACTTCTCAAGAGCTAATCAGTTGGATGAATGTGTTGAAAAAACAGAAGTGTTTTGGTGGAAATAAAGTGGTTGAATATGAGGGTTAGGGGGAACAAAGCGATGTAGACTGTAGGCATGGTGTCAGTTGACAGGAACACAATGACATGGTGGGAACCAACCGCTTCCCAAAGGCTTCTAAAGAACATTAACTAAGTCCTAGTAGGGGAGGCACAAAAGAGGAAATAAACGTTACCATCACTTTAAAAGAGATAACTCTCGCGGCATAGATTCCTGCTAGCTCGCCTTCAAAGTGAGTAAAGTGGTTCAGTTTCTTAACAGTCCCTTGAGCTGGACCAATGTTTTCACTCCTACTTTCTGTATCATGTTCTCTTTCGCTGTCTTTTTTTGTGTATTCTCTTTGTGTTTTGCCACTGAGGCTTCATAGAGGCGTCATGCTAAACAGGATTGCGAAGCTGAAAAGGGAATATCCAATACCGCTGTGATTTCTCAGGCTTTTTTTGATGATTTTTGACGTGTCCTTTCTTTGTGCTGAGGTAACAGGATCAAGACCACAAAAACAAATTCATGTAATTCAGTGTTTTTGGTGCAGCCTAGTTAAACATCAATCTGTCTTCTATACATATCGTGCTTGGATTGATTGATTCCTTTGCGATTACCGGACTTTGTGTGCGTGTGTTTGTGCGTGTTTGAGTGTGTTTTTGTCTGTCTGTGTGTGTAGTTAGATTGTACATGACAATATTTGTTTTCTAGCGCCATGTATGTTTTGACAGCAAAACCCCCACTGTTGTTGTGTTTGTCCCCAAGCAAATATCTCTTGCTTCTCCCTCGTCCCCTCTCCTGCTGCAGCATATTCCTCTCTTGTTCTACTCCACGTTCTGTACACACAATCTGTCAATACTGTTCATGAAGGGATGCTCTTGCTAACGCCTTAGTTATTACCCCACAGGCCTTACATGGTCCTAGCCTTAGCAATCGGACATCAGTGTGAGTAGGGACCACACAACATGGCAGCTCTATGAGTATGGGATAAGGTGCACCCATTGACCAGTGTGATAGTTTGATTGGGGCAGATCAATCAGTCAAGCCTCCTCACCCACCAACTCCCTGGTGGACCTGCAGAGATGCTGCTGTTCACTTAGGTTACCAACCTACTAAGTATTATTTATTTATTTACTTCTGAGTATACCCGTTTCTTGATTATTCATTGAAGTAGCTTGTTATTTTATGGTCCATAACAGCTGTGATCATACTTGAGGCCCTCGAGACATCAGCAATGATTAACTTCTTCATATTTTGATTGAGACACACCATTTGAATCAACTGATTGCACCAAGGACTACTGAAGTATCCCAATGCACTATACTACATTGTGGCTAATGTGCTGACACAATAGTTGATTCAATTGCATTAATCAACCAATTGTAACATGTTGTAATAGCAGGGACTGCTGATACTATCATCAAGCTAATTTGTGTGAACAGGCTCCGCACAGACTTCTTGTTAAACACCTGCACCAAAGAGACACAATCATGTCCTCTCTACTGTCATCACCTGCACCGACGTGAAGCCTAACTATCCATTATGGTCTTGATGTGCTGATTCTAATTCAATTGATTGCCTCCTGTGTTAAACAAAATCTGATCTTTCAAGGAGGTGATTGATATGTGTTACAGAAGACTCCCATGTGAATTAACTGGTAGTGTCACGTGTAAATATTCTATTATCCAATGAATATGACACATTGCGTTATAAAGTGTGAAACTATATGGTTCAGTGAAAAAGTGAAACATTTGAGGCTTTTTTGTCATGCCCTGACCTTCGAGAGCTTTTTATGTCTCTATTTTGGTTTGGTCAGGGTGTGATGTGGGTGGGCATTCTATGTTCATTTTTCTATGTTTTGTATTTCTTTGTTTTGGCCGGGTATGTTTCTCAATCAGGGACAGCTGTCTATCTATCGTCTATGTCTCTGATTGGTAACCATACTTAGGTAGCCTTTTCCCACCTGTGTTTTGTGAGTAGTTATTTTCTGTTTAGTGTTTTCTGCACCTGACAGGACTGTTTCAGTTTCGTTTTGCACTTTGTTATTTTGTTCTAGTGTTCAGTTTAAATAAAAGTCATGAACACTTACCACGCTGCGCTTTGGTCCGATTCTTCCTCTTCAGACGACGACACCCGTTACATTCTTGAATTAAGTTCAACAGTACTTTCTCAATAACTATCTTGGATGCAGATTCTAAATGTATGCAAATCATGCTTCCCCCAAATTACCTTTTTTATGGATTTCATTTGAGGAAGATCCAAAACATCATAACATTCATGTTTTTTAACTCTCACTGTGTAAAGAGTAGTCATGAGTAGTTTCTTTTCTGAGTGTTACATTTCTGTCGCCAAACTGATATGACTGGAGAGACAACCTTTCTTAGTCTAACACTTGAGGTGTATCACTTTTGGCTAAATGAGGCCTAACATGCCTTGACCATGTACCTTTTCAATTCATCAATCTAAAACAAGCAGTCAGCCATACTGGTCGTGATTGAGATCAACATTGCAGTTGGCAACTGCAGACTGACTGATCTACAAGTCAACCTGCATCCTAAATAACTACTCATTATTATTTGTCGATCAGTCAGTTAGAAATCGATGCTCTCGGACATAGACGTTGTCTCTCTTTTGTGAGTCTTTGTATGATTTGTGTGTAACGCCATGGATTAGTCAACTGAGCTTCTTAACCTCTCCTTGGTATCGCCATTGATGAAAAGCTCCTCAATTATCACAAGCTTTCATTGCACATCGTTCTTCATTTTCTAAGAATACCTTTACTGATAATAAAACCAATAAACCATGCTACTGTACTCTGACATGGCAAGGTACTGTATTCTGACAAGACATGGTATTGTATTCTGACACGTCCTGATACTGTATTCTGACACGGAGTGCTACTGTGTTCTGACATGGCATGCTACTGTATTCTTGTCCCGATCGTCGTCGTAACCATACTCGGACCAAAGCGCAGCGTGATCTGGGTTCCACATATTTATTTAACTTCTTATGGCTGCAAGGGGCAGTATTGAGTAGCTCTGATAAAATGTGTCCATTTCAAACGGCCTCGTACTCAATTCTTGCTCGTACAATATGCATATTATTATTACTATTGGATAGAAAACACTCTCTAGTTTCTAAAACCGTTTTTGAATTATTTCTCTGAGTGAAACAGAACTCATTCTGCAGCACTTTTTCTGACCAGGAAGTGGAACGTCTGAAATCGATGCTCTGTTCTTCTTCATGCCTATACATGGGCACAAGACCTATTAGTATACATACACGTCATACACCTTCCTCTGGGTGTCAAGAAGGCTGTGAGAGAAGAAATGAGGTGATTATCTCGATCTGGGATGGAATAAATCCTCTTGGAATGACGTGTACCCAATTTCCGGTACTCTGAAGAACGCAATTTGGACAGTGGGGTTGCCTTTTTTTTTGCTGACGTTATATGCGACTATTATTTCCGGCTTTGATTTTATTTGATACATGTCACCATATCATCGTAAAGAATGTTTTTTCAATATAGTTTCATCAGATTATTGAATTTTTTTCGGGAGTTTTGCCGTGTTCCGTTCTCTTCCGTTTGTTTACATGGAGAGATCCGTGCAACCCGGCTAGCGCGCTTGCTAAATGGAGAGAGAAAGTTGGCATTCTAAATCCAAACAACGACTCATCTGGACAAAGGACACCTTGTTCAACATTCTGATGAAAGATCAGCAAAAGTAAGACCCATTTTATGATGTTATTTCATATATCTGTCGTAGTAGCCGGCGCCCAAGTGTTTCTGGCTATTGTGCTAAGCTAATATAATGCTACATTTTGTTTTCGCTGTAAAACACTTAATAAATCGGAAATATTGTCTGGCATCACAAGATGCCTGTCTTTCATTTGCTGTACACTATGTATTTTTTAGAAATGTTTTATGATGAGTAATTAGGTATTTGACGTTGGTGTCTGTAAATATTATGGCTGCTTTCGGTGCAATTTCTGAATGTAGCTGCAATGTAAACTATGATTTATACCTGAAATATGCACATTTTTCGAAAAAAACATATGCTATACAATAAATATGTTATCAGACTGTCATCTGATGAGGTTGTTTCTTGGTTAGTGGCTATTTATATCTTTATTTGGCCGAATTTGTGATAGCTACTGATGGAATCAAAAACTGATGGAGTAATAAAAGTGGAGTCTTTTGCTAACGTGGTTAGCTAATAGATTTACATATTTTGTCTTCCCTGTAAAACATTTTAAAAATCGGACATGTTGGCTTGATTCACGATATTTATTTATTTATTTTTTATTTTATTTTACCGTTATTTTACCAGGTAAGTTGACTGAGAACACGTTCTCATTTGCAGCAACGACCTGGGGAATAGTTACAGGGGAGAGGAGGGGGATGAATGAGCCAATTGTAAACTTTGGATTATTAGGTGACCATGATGGTTTGAGGGCCAGATTGGGAATTTAGCCAGGACACTGGGGTTAACACCCCTACTCTTACAATAAGTGCTATGGGATCTTTAATGACCTCAGAGAGTCAGGACACCCGTTTTACGTCCCATCCGAAAGACGGCACCCTACACAGGGCAGTGTCCCCAATCACTGCCCTGGGGCATTGGGATATTTTTTTTTATTAGACCAGAGGAAAGAGTGCCTCCTACTGGCCCTCCAATACCACTTCCAGCAGCATCTGGTCTCCCATCCAAGGACTGACCAGGACCAACCCTGCTTAGCTTCAGAAGCAAGCCAGCAGTGGTATGCAGGGTGGTATGTGTACCTTTCATATGCTGTATTGGACTTGTTAATGTGTGAAAGTTAAATATCAAAAAACAAAAAATGTCATAAATGTACCCGACGTCGGGCTTGCACGCCAAACAGGTTAATGAAATGCACAAAAACAATAAAGAATAACCGAAACGTGACGTTCTGGAGTGCTCATAGGCAGCAACACAAAAACAAGATCCCACAAAACACAGTGGGGAAATGGCTGCCTAAATATGATCACCAATCAGAGACAACGAAAAACAGCTGCCTCTGATTGGGAACCATACCAGGCCAACATAGAAATACACAACCTAGATAGAACACCGTCCCCAGTCACACCCCGACCTAAACAAAATAGAGAATAAAAAGGCTCTCTATGGTCAGGGCGTGAAAGTACCCCCCCCCCCAAAGGTGCGGACTCCGGCCGCAAAACCTGAAATGGGAAGGGTAGGGGGGTGACTAGTGGCGGTGGCGGTGACTAGTGTCGAGGAGGGCCCCGGCCATGGAGCTGGGTTGGATGCCGCACCCGGACTGGGCACCGGTGCCGAGGAAGGCTGCGGCTTTGGAGCTAAGTTGGCTGCCGTGCCTGGACTGGGCATCGGCACAGAGGAAGGCTCCGGCCTTGGAGCTGGACTGGACACCATGCCCGGACTGGGCCCCAACACAGAGGAAGGCTCCGGCCTTGGAGCGGGACTGGACGCCGTGCCTGGACTGGGCACCGGCGCAGAGGGAGGCTCCTACCATGGAGCAAGACCGGACGCCGTGCCTGGACCGGGCAGCGGCACAAAGGAAGGCTCCGGCCCTGGAGTGGGACTGGAGTTTCGCACTGTAGGCCTGGTGCATGGAGCCGGCACAGGTGGTACCGGACTGGTGACACGCACTTCTGAGAGAGTGCGGGGAGCTGGCACAGAACGTACCGAATTGGGGAGGCGCACTGGAGGCCTGGTGCGTGGAGCCGGCACAGGTGGCACCGGACTGGTGACACACACTACAAGGCGAGTCCGGGGAGCTGGCACAGGACGTACCGGGCTGTGGAGGCATACTGGAGACCCGGTGCGTGGAGCTGGCACAAATGCTACCGAACAGATGACAACCTCCGCACGGTGAGAACACCCCCCCTAGTCACACCCCGACCTAACCAAAATAGAGAATTAAAAGGCTCTCTATGGTCAGGGCGTGACAATTCTGACATTTCATGCTACTGTATTCTCTCACCATTAGGTGTGGAAATGACTGCATCTGTTCGGCATCATGTCGACTAGTACACCCATGATCACTTAGGGCCAGCTGGCTGTGTTTTCATTTGCATCTTTAATTTATGAGCCAAAAGCTTTCTCGATGCATAATGAACAGAGCGTCTTTGTCCTCATTAAGGAACCTCCCAACATGCAACGGGCCTTCTATTTTCGTACATGTCTATCTAATGTATGTCTAAGTACTTCAGCTGTGATATGTTTCGTTGCCATTGCTTTGTGTTATGTCAGATCAGGTTATTATTTACAGTTGCTATGTACAGTGAATAAAACAATCCATCTTTTACATTTCTGAAATGCAGAGAACACGAGTAATAGTGTATGGATCAAACGGAGAGCTTTCAGAACAATGTGATCCAGGTCTATGTTTCGTTGTTCATGTCAATCAAGGGAGGCCCCTCGCCGCCACTGTGCTCCTGTCTCTGGGTGTCTTTTGTCTTTTTCCACTCCCAAATAGGTGATGGCAGGTTAGTATAAAGCTAGAGTCCTTGATTGAAACGATAACAAAGCATACACCCCACCTCTGTTACGGTAAAAGGCTGAGGGATGGGCCTGGAGACATATACCCACTCTCTAATTCACAGACAGAGCTATGGATGGAAAGACTGACCATCCATGATGTTAAAATTTATAGTTGTAACCATGTTCTGAGGTTATACAGTGTTAATTTACATTTACATTGTTTACAAAAATTGCAGTAAAACAAGCTTACACTATGGGTTCTGGTTGGGTACAATAGTTTAACTAAGCTCATGAGGCATTTACAAGAGTCAATGGGTATATATCATGAAAAAATGTAAGTCAAAAAATATATGAAGAAACAAAGGATTCTAGCTTTGTCAACAGCTTCCTTTCTATGTTGACGCCTTGAAAGTTGACAGGGACAATCATATTACAGGTAAAGTGCTCATGTTAAATGCATGACTCGTGTAAAACAAAAAGGTTATGAACTTCACTAACTGCCATGTTGCTACTTCTAAGTGCAAATTGGCTAAACTTTGAAACGTGGGATGATGACGTTGATCTAAATAAGTGGCTATTTCAGGCATGTTTCATCATGAAAAAACAGCTCACTTTTCCACTCAACTCGAGATAAACTCCTCTGTCGTGTCTACTTTCGTGGATTTATCTGGCCTTGGACAAGAAGTGTTGGACGTAGCATCAGAGGGATTACAGTGAAGGAACCTCCACTGAGAGAGGCAAAGGCAAATCCCGGCATCAAGCTATACTGGAGTAATTATAAATTAGTCAGCGTCTGTATTAATCTCACGCGTAACACTTTGGACTCGTCGGTCGCTTGGCAGCTCAGTTACTTTGGCCCAGGCATCAAACCCAGGGGATGTTTTCAAACGGCTGACTGTAGGTGTTTCGGGCTAAAGAGACGCTTGGCTAAGGCCACTGTTCAGATGGAGGGGTGTGTGTGTGTGTGTGTGTGTGTGCATGTAACCTTGTGTCTAATTTATCAAAGACGCAAGGCCTCCTCTAACTGCTTACCTTGTCAGGAAGACTACCTGAATACAGCTGGGGTGTGTCTTCAAGTGTGAGTTGATGAGCTTCTCGGGCTTATTCTGATTTCCAATTATTTTTTACAGAGCCACGTGGCCAGGGATGTAATGGATGGTAAACACACATGGTAAAAGCTGTTAAAGCACATTTTTATTTTTTAATAGAGTTAACTCACCTTTTTATTTTGTTCATTAGTGTTTACCCACATATTATAGCGCTAACAGTGTTGAAGAAAACCTCAGAATGCTTATATTGTTGATCTGAGTTCTAATCGCACCTGCCTCTTGTTCATTATGTTCGCCTCGCCTCCTGGATTTGTCCCGTGGGTTTGCCTTGTTAGCAGGACATTCACCACTCTCTTAAATGGCTGACTCCACCCACTTGTGAGTCGTGGCACGGGCCGAGGGCCAGTGAGACGTGAAACGAACTACCGCAGCTCGGACTCTGGCTCAGCAGACCAATGGCAAGTGGCTATACAAGTAGTCAACTATAGACATCGCTGACCGACAAGTGGGTTTGTGAGATGCATCCGCGAGTCCCGCCATATCCACAGACATCCCCTAAACAAACAAGACAAATGAGTGCACAACTGGTAAATAGTCTCTTATAGATATCAGTCAGGAGGTTAGCTGCTGTCATAGATTGTTATTTCCCCCTCCCGAATTGGTAGTTACAGTCTTGTCCCATTGCTGCAACTCCCTTACGGACTTGGGAGAGGCAGAGGTCGAGATCCATGCATCCTCCGAAACATGACCTAGCCAAGCCACATTGCTTCTTTACACAATGCCCGCTTAACCCAGAAGCCAGACGCATCGATGTGCCCGAGGAAACACTGCACAACCGTGTCAGCGTGCATGCCTCTGGCCCGCCACAGGAGTCGCTAGAGCATGATGGTCACAAGGACATCCCGGCCAGGCAAACCCTCCCATAACCCCGACGACACTGGGCCAATTGCGCGCCGTCTCATGGGTCTCCCGGTTACAGCCAGCTGCAACAGAGCCTTGACTGGAACCAGGATCTCTAGTGGCACAGCTAGCACTACGATGCAGTGCCTTAGACCACTGTGCCACTCAGGGGGCCCTCTGGCAGAGACTTCTGCTGGTACTGCAGTAGCTAACATTAAAGGGAACTGGCTAGAAGGATGAAGTTAAAAAGAGCCTGACCTCAGCAGGAACAAAAGATACTAAGATAGTAAAGCTGCTAAGTTCTCATCATGACTTTGCTTTAAAGAGAGTACTAGCGAGACAGTTGTGTGGTAGACATAGGACACATTTTCTTAAGATCGACAACCTTTCCATCTGTTCGACAGGGGTGGATTTTTCTTGTGTCCAACTTTCAATGTTAAGAAACTAGGGGTGTGCCGAGGACTTAGACAAAACGAGTATCGTAACGGATATGGGTATTTATCCGAATACGATTATCACGTAATCATTTGTTGTAATTATCTGTGAACGGAAACAGTCATTTTCAGCTACCAGCAAACATCTCTCTTTCACTCAAACAGTGGGAAGTGTTGTGTGCTCCAAACAACTATTGGTTATTTCTCCTTTCCTGTGAGTAAAGGAATGGACGGCGTATCATTTGAGCTTGCTGCAAGGATGGGATTAGAACAAGCCGCTCTCCCTCTGCTCTCATTTCCCCAGACAGATAGACACGTGCGTGACTCTGTTTCACTCACTCACAGTCACTCGTCTCAGGGCACACGTCTTCCCTTCTCAAAACATTGTGTATGACTCAGAATCCATAGCTAGTCATTGTTGTTCAATCTAGTTATTTCCTGTCGACTTTTCTGAGGCCATTATGGTTGTTTTTATCTGTCTACTTGGTGATGTTTAGTAGGCCTACTGTCTGTCCCTATAATTATCCCATTGTCTTGATTCAAGGCCTTGCTTGCTTTTGTTATTTTTTCTCTTTCATGCATGTTTACAGAGCGACAGATCATTCTAAAATAAAATTACAAATGTAGATTATTGTTTATTTTGATTACACAAATGTTGTGGCATAAGTGTTGGGAGAGAAAGCTTTGCTCCTCTTGAAAGTGAAACAATATATAGGGCAACTGAATTAGCCTACCTTCATCTAAATCTGTGTCTGGAATAAATGCAGGTAGTAGTAGTTAGCCATGCATTAGGCTATTTCGTTGATAATTAAATAGGACTAGGTAAAAAAAATAAGTAAAGGACTAATCATGTGCGTTGAACAATATGTTTGAAAGGAACATAATGATGTGCTCTGAGTGATAGCGCAGTCATGCAAACTTGAGGTATAGGCTTTACCAGCATTTAAAGCTCACTTCCGGGTTTGCAAATCACGAGTAAATCCGATTACGAGTATCAAATTTGAATAATTAGTTACGATTACAAGTACGACTAGATCGGCACACCCCTAATGGAAACTGTGTTTTTCGAAAGAATGATTATTGCCGAGTGATTTTGAAGGTACGCGGGGCACGTGATGTCAACACATAATCTATTTTTCTATTATGAAAATAATGTTTCTCTGCAGGATGCTTGTCCGGACTTTCAAGGATGCCTGAATTGCTTTGCTTTGCTTTTCTGGTTGGCTGGATAGCAAGTTTCACCATCCAACTATTTCAGATCTACAGGAGTGCAAGTTCCACCATAGCACGGACCGTGACGATATGCTGGCACATGAGAATTATTAGAATATTGCAAATATGAATAACTTCTTGAATTCTAGCCACGCTGGCTTTCGTGGGCTACCTGAGACATGAAACAGCTACCTGAACTTTGACCTAGCGAATGGTCGGCTGGATCATAATTATAAAAATTTGTACCCAGAAAATTGACCACAAGTAAGTCCAAAAAGAGAACTTATTTGAAAATAACAATGATTTCCTACGATCATATACACAGAGTATACCAAACATTAGGAACAGCTTCCTAATATAAAGTTGCACCCCCTTTTGCCCTCAGAACAGCCTCAGTTTGCCGGGGTATGGACTCTACAAGGTGTCGAAAGCATTCCACAGGGATGCTGGTCCATAGTGACTTCAATTATTCCCACAGTTGTGTCAAGTTGGCTGGATGTCCTTTGGGTGGTGGACCATTCTTGATACACACGGGAAACTGTTGAGTGTGAAAAACCAAGCAGCAGTGCAGTTCTAGACACAAACCGGTGAACCTGGCACCTACTACCATACCCTGTTCAAACGCATTAAAACTTCTGTCTTGCCCATTCACCCTCTGAATTGCACACATACACAATCCATGTCTCAATTGTCTCAAGGCTTAAAAATCCTTCTTTTACCTGTCTCCTTCACTTCATCTCCACTGATTGAAGTGGATTTAACAAGTGGGATCACAGCTTTCACCTGGATTCACCTGTTCAGTCTATGTCATGGATATGTTGTATACTTAATGCTTTGTATACTCATCGTATGTCTCTCTTTGTATTTGTAGGAATACTTGAGAACAGATTACCTGAATTAAAATATTTTATATTTTGGGCGACACCTGGAGGGGGGTGGAGACAAGCACAAAGACAGGTGAAACAAATCAGGATGTGACACCAAGCCATAAAGCATACCATCAAATATACATGCTGGCTGAAAAGCTGTCTGTACTAGTCAAAAAATCGGAGCCGTTGATGTCTGTGGAAAACCACTGTTGACGTGTAATTTCAAGAGGTTAATACACAGTCACAATGGAACAATGGTTGGAGATGCACTCAAGATGAATAATCTTGCACTCAGGATTTCTCAATACAATCAAAGGGATAAAAGCACAAATTGTTTGCTTTTGTATTAGAATTGAAGGTCTGCTGCGAAGCTGTTTGGTATCTCCGGTATCTCAGTCTCCATATATAAATGGAACTCACAAGAAAATCATGATTCTCACATAATCTTGGACAGGACGAGGAAATGGGAAGGTTCAATTTCCTCACGTGTTTTCCGAACACACGTCCTTTGTACAATTGACTGCAAACACTATATCGCAAACCGTGGCAATCTGGGATTCAAACAACGACAACAAAACAGTCACCACAAAGTGAAACAAGTTTACATTTTGTGTTGTGATGGAGTGAGACAGTTTATCTATGCTCATGAAGTTATATTCTTCAAGAATCAATGGCAATATAACAATCATTTAAACGTTTAAAAAATGGATGTAAAAATCGCCGATTAACCCTTTAATGTGTATGTCTTTCTCCAACTGTCCATGTTGACATTGCCAGACATGCAATATTAGTGATGGCAGAGACAGAGTACAGTGGAATGACACTATTCAACCATACAGTGTCTGTGCTGTGTGGAAGGCGTCAGTGGTGGTGAACATTTTAGTCTCCCGATATACTGACTCCGTGATGGACTCCAGCCTGGACATTGGCCATCAACCCACCTGTTGGACTCTTACAATAGCAAGGAAAAATAGAAACTCACCTATCACAAAATACAATATAACAATATCCAGAGAGAATATCAAACTGATACAAAACGAATCAATTTATAGCAGAATATAAGGGCTGCAATTGCATGGGCACTTTCTATCATCATAATTGTCATCATTATGGAAATCAGCAAATCAAAAGCCAGAATCCCAAGCCAGCCATGCATAATAGGATAATCTCAAGGTAAAATTAGAAATTCAATCACTCCTATCCCTCTGTTGTGCAGGTGTCATTATGGAAGGCCTTGGTAAAGGCCTCTGTGCTCCTTAAACCTAACAAAGATTACATTACATGGTAACACACTGCAGCAGCAGTATGCAGCATCCTTCCACCTACAGTAGGAATACTGTTAGCGAACTGTACACATGTGTATAAACAACACAGAAACACACACACACACACACACATGCAACACATACACAACCAAGACATATGTACGCATGTGCACACATGCATACACACACACACCGACACACACATACTTTACAGGGGGAAAAGGAATGTACAATATCACACACCCTGTCTTATTGCTAAATTTATGAAGGATTACCCCATGTGGTAATAAGCTGGAACAGTATGCTGGGTGCAAACACACACACACACACACGCGCGCGATTCAGAGGGGAGGTAGACAGGATATTATCATAGACCCTTGCACTCCCAAACTATTTGAAAAATTGTCTCGTGGTAATGTGGTAATACATGGCTATAGTACACACACACGCACGCACGCACGCACGCACGCATGCACGCACACACACACACGTGCACATCTTATTAACAGGGTAAGCAGCAGGTACTAAGGAATGCCATCCTATCAGCATCGATTGCTGCAGAGGGGTTGGTGTAAGGTTAGGTAATCCAGCACTGGGCTAGCTGTATGCCATGGTTCAGGGCTGGGGTGCCTGCGGCAGCGGCATGATTGGTACTGGAACAAATGCAAATGGAAAAGCTCACGGTCCTGCAGTCCTGTGGCCTGACTCAAGCCAATGCTGCAGCGGCTTGACGCGTGTAGTCCACATGCCAAGGGAGCGGAGCGGCTAGCCGGGCAGCGAGAGAGAGAGGAGGCGAGGCTTCAAGAGTAATGCTTCTCGAGAGGTACTGACAGATGCTCCGAGACAAACAAACTCACTAACTCTGACGGGGAGAGAGGGAGAGAGGGCTACGGCTCGGTTAACTCTCTCTTTCCATTGTTACTCAAGTGTTCCTCTTCCTTCTCCTCGCTCCTGGAGCAGCCCTGGTTGGCTGGAGAACCAGACATGAAATGAAAAAACGCCCTTTTGCTAAACTCTTTCGTGCTTCGCTTGACGTGGGCTTCTAGTTTTAGAGATGGCAACGGGCAGTCCTCATATCGGGAGAAAACTCATGTTAAGAGGATGAGAGAAGGTCATTAGCTGGGTAGTCTCCATTGAAGGGTGAAATCTGTGAGCAGCTTGACGTCACAATCACAGTAGATAATGGACTTGACACATAATTAAATTGAGCACAAATACATCTATCTCTATGCAACATGCTTCCATTGTGTTTTTTGTCTCTTCTTAGAATGAAGGGCATATCTATATTCATGTTGAAGTCAAAGGTTGTCAGTCTATTTTTCCATTGGGAATATTACAAATAAAAGCGACCTTGGAAAGGTAGCATACAGCTTCATTATGAGAAATGAATCATAATGACTGAGAGAAAAATATGGGACTCCTTTGTCATGAGGTGGCCTGTATTTGATTTAAAGTGCAGTATTATTTAAAGTGCAGTATAATTACCAGTAGTAATGGATCCTAATAGTGTGTACACACACTCGTATGCATGCAAGTACACACACACACACACACACACACACACACACACACACACATCCGCCCAGTCACACCCCTTCAAGCTAGGGAATATCTGAAAAGCTATTCCTAAGGAGATGTTCATTTGAGAATGTAGTAGGTTTTTGGCTCTTGTGGCATGACCAACGACTGGTGATTAAATTACAAAGTAGGATCATTGTTGACTTATGCCCAAGGAAACATTTCCACAGTTTATATTGTATGTAGGGAGCAATTTCTTACACTTGCTTAATTTTATGTTGAGTCCCATATACTGAACATCTCTGCTTCACATTACTGTACTAAAACAACCCATAGGGCATCTGCAGTTTCACAGTGGCTGTATGGCTCCACTCTTGTAAAGCTTTAAGAATATTCAATACAGAATACTAACCAACTGCTCTTAGTTCATAAGGTATTCTTATCAATGGCGATTATTCCCATTTTATGCCAAGAAGACTGGCAAACTTAATTCCTTGACACTCAATCGGCGCGTCAACAGAACATTCCGTCAGCAAAAAAATTAATTCAATTTGGAAACTGAGCAATATAGCAAAGCTCGGAATGTCTGCAAAAGGTGACATCTTAAAGTTGGGGAGAGAGAGTATAAAAATGAAATATTCATATTCCACGGGTCATATAGAAAGTTATGATACTGATGCGTATGTAGAGGACCACTGTGTCTTATAAATCACTCTCTAGAGTCATAAAAATGTATTACACTTCCTCTATCTAACCCTCATCCAAACACCACCATGTATTTGTTTGTGGAGCTAGACTACTGTACTGTGGGTCTATATGGGTTTGTGGGGACTTTTATGGCTTGCTTTCATATGATGTCATGCAAGGATATGGGCTTTTCATCCGGAAATATGTCTTGCATTTCCCCTCTCTAACCCTCATCCAAACATTACCATTTATTCTTTAGTGAGGCCGAACTATTAGAAAAAAAGGTGTTATCCACAACCTAAAAGGGTGCTTCGGCTGTCCCCATAGGAGAACCCTTTGAAGATTCCTTTTTGTTTCCAGGTAGAACTGTTTTGGGAACCAAAAAGGGTTTTACCTGGAACAAAAAAGGGATATCCTATGGGGACAGCTGAAGAACCCTTTGGGAACCCTTTCTTCAAAGAGTGTATTGTACTGTGGTTCTACAGTGGCTTGCGAAAGTATTCACCCCCTTGGCATTTTTCCTATTTTGTTGCCTTACAACCTGGAATTAAAATAGATGTTTTAGTATTATTTGATTTCCACAACATGCCTACCACTTTGAAGATGCAAAATATGTTTTATTGTGATTCAAACAAGAAATAAGACAAAAAAGCAGAAAACTTGAGTGTGCATAACTATTCACACCCCGCAAAGTCAATACTTTGTAGAGCCACCTTTTCCAGCAATTACAGCTGCAAGTCTCTTGGGGTATGTCTCTATAAGCTTGGCACATCTAGCCACTGGGATTTTTGCCCATTCTTCAAGGCAAATCTGCTTCAGCTCCTTCAAGTTGAATGGGTTCCTGCTATTGTACAGCAATCTTTAAGTCATACCACAGATTCTCAAGTGGATTGAGGTCTGGGCTTTTACTAGGCCATTTCAAGACATTTAAATGTTTCCCCTTGAACCACTCAATGTTGCTTTAGCAGTATGCTTATGGTCATTGTCCTGCTGGAAGGTGAACCTCCGTCTCAGTCTCAAATCTCTGGAAGACTGAAACAGGTTTCCCTCAAGAAGTTCCATGTATTTGGAGCCATCCTTCATTCCTTCAATTCTGACCAGTTTCCCAGTCCCTGCCAATGAAAAACATCCCCACAGCATGATGCTACCACCACCACTCTTCACTGCGGGGATGGTATTCTCAGGGTGATAAGTTGAGTTGTTGGGTTTGCTCCAGACATAGTGTTTTCTCTTATGGCCAAAAATCTGACCAGAGTACCTTCTTTCATTAGTTTGGGGAGTCTCCCACATGCCTTTGGCGAACACCAAATGTGTTTGCTTATTTTTTCCTTTAAGCAATGGCTTTTTTCTTGCCACTCTTCCATAAAGCCCAGCTCTGCCCAGCTTAAAGTGGTCCTATGGACAGACACTCCAATCTCCGCTGTGGAGCTTTGCAGCTCCTTCAGGGTTATCTATGGTCTCTTTATTGCCTTTCTGATTAATGCCCTCCTTGCCTGGTCTGTGAGTTTTGGTGGGCGGCCCTCTCTTGGCAGGTTTGTTGTGGTGCCATAGTCTTTACATTTTTAATAATGGATTTAATGGTGCTCCGTGTGATGTTCAAAGTTTCTAACATTTTTTTATAACCCAACCCTGATCTGTACTTCTCCACAACTTTGTCCCTGACCTGTTTGGAGAGCTCCTTGTTCTTCACGGTGTCGCTTGCTTGGTGGTGCCCCTTGCTTAGTGATGTTGCAGACTCTGAGGCCTTTCAGAACAGGTGTATATATACTGAGATCATGTGACAGATCATGTGACACTTAAATTGCAAACAGGTGGACTTTATTTAACTAATTATGTGACTTTTGAAGGTAATTGGTTGCACCAGATCTTATTTAGGGGCTTCATAGCAAAGAGGGTGAATACGTATGCACGCACCACTTTTCCGTTTTAAATTTTATATAATTTCTTTTAACAAGTCATTTTTTTCATTTCACTTCACCAATTTGGACTATTTTGTGTATGTCCTTTACATGAAATCCAAATAAAAATCCATTTAAATTACAGGTTGTAATACAACAAAATAGGAAAGACTCCAAGGGGGATGGATACTTTTTCAAGACACTGTACATGGATTGGTGTTTATGGCTGGCTTTCTTATGAGGTCCGCTGTAAGCCATCTACATGATCGTGGTTTCTGTCCGTCATCTGTCCTGCCAACTTGATTACTTACTCATAGAGGCTGTGTGTACTATGGTTCTCCCTGCACTGTGATATCATTATGACATGAGCATAAGAGACCATAAGAGACACGGACCAAAAGCGTAATTAGATAATAATTGTGTGTTGTCAAACCCAAGATAATTTAGAGCAGTGTTTCTCACCCAGGATTCCCTAGTATTCGTGTGACACAAAAGGTCACACGATGTGCCGGGTGCATAGTAAGGTTAATTGGGAGCGTATCCCAATGGCCTGCTCTCCCTGAAAAGGCCGTGCCACAATGGCAAAGTGCAGGGACTATTCAGTGAAGCTCTACTCTCTTGGCTTTGGCCTCATATTTATCTGGCATTTAACAACTTTCATCCCCTAGCTCTGGACATGCTGTGAGAGCGACGGCTATTGAGAATTCATTCAGGATTATGCGTAATCATGGTAGCATCCACATTAATGTAAAAGTGTTCAAAACTATATTGTATTGTTATTTACAATAAAAGTGACTCCAAAATGACACAATACATTATTTACAATTAATTTGCGTGTTAGGAATATGGGACCAAATACCATACTCATGACTACTTTAATACACATAAGTGATTTAGTCCCAATACTTTTGGTTCCCTAAAATGGGGGGACTAGGTACACAAAGTGATAAATGGTTCTAAATGGCTCACCGATGTGGAAGAAAAAACCCTCAAATTAAATCTGACGGCCTGCACTTTAACGTCATAGTCATTGTATCATTTCAAATATAAAGTGCTGGAGTACAGAGCCGAAAACAAAACCAAAAAATACTCGCTCTCCAAATAGTTCTGGACCTCACTGTATGAGGACATAACATTCATGTCATACTCAAAAGCTGAATAAAGATGTTGGTGAAGGATTGCCCATGCTGACGCCTGGAATTGTACGAATACCTTATCTCAACAAACAGGTGTGTTTACTGGGAGTTGGTAGGAATTTGATGCATTATAGATTGGCTTGAAGGAAATTCATTCCACTTGGGTTAAAGGGAACACACACACACACACGCACACAAACACTCACACACACACACACGTGCGGTTTTGAATGTATTTCTTTAGACCACAATCTGTTGAGCTATGTCCTGAGGGGCCTATCCTTAAATAATAGATGCATTAGAAAATTGAGTATTTCTACCACTGTAACAAGACATGAATAAATCACGAATACGAATGTACAGCAATTCAGTATCACATCCAGGACTTTGTTGAAAAGTGTATGTGTGTGTGTGTGTGTGTGTTATTAAACATATACCTATACGACGAGCCCATTTGAAACCTTTTTGTGCTCATGTTTGCATATAAAATATGATGCGTTCCTCTAATTTCATTTGACGGTGCAATCAATGAACGAACCCGACCCCACATAACAGAAAGTCATAAGGGCCACGAACAGAACAAATCATTACAGCACCATTGCTCTACAACACTTGCAGGTTGATGGGGACCATCCATCATGTGTTTTGGTTTTTGAATCCCCTCTGTGCTTTCACTGCTGCTATAGATTGGCACTTCACCTGTAGCTGGTTGTCTCCACAGTCCCAGCGCAGGCACAGCACACAAGGTCCAAAGACGCCTGAACCCTAACACCAGATTGTATTAGAACCCCCTGACACATGCTGTTTGACAGACTGCTGTCAAAGTCAGATTACTCCCTCTCCCTTTTTCCCTGACACACTCTGGTTCTTTCTGCATCCCTGCAGCTGATGTTCCAAGCCCCCTGAATTGTCATTATTTGTATTGCTTCTGTGATCTGCTGTCTGTAGTCACTTGTTTTGGATTTACAGGGCTGGTGCCATGCGTTTTCTAATCCGGAAACCGCCTGTTTTTTGATTGTTAAGGAATTGAAAAAGTGTCTAAGTTGTGACGTTTGATCCATATAGGCTTCCTTTTCATCCTTGTGTCTCTATGAACAGTCACGATGGATCTGAGCTACGGGACAGAACAAAAAGATTTCTTGATCCACTTCAGATTATTCACATTCAGGGACACAGGAGTAAAACCTGTCTCCTGGTAGAGCTTCAATTAGTCCCTGATTTTAAAATAATATATAATTATAGACTCCAAGGTCGCCCTCCACGTTTGGCTGAGGGATTTTAAGACCCACTTATCTCAAAATCACAGCCTCGTCATCGGAGGCTTATTAGATAGTAGCCAGGATGGAAAGGTTAAGTATAATTAAATGGTTCCAATCCAGCTACTGTTACTGGTTTAAATTTAAAGGGAGAGAGAGAGAGAGAGAGAGAGAGAGAGAGAGAGAGAGAGGGGGGGGGGTAGAGACAGAGAGAGGGGGGGTAGAGACAGAGAGGGGGGGATAGAGACATAGAGGGGGGGATAGAGACAGAGAGGGGGGGTAGAGAGAGAGAGAGAGATAGATAGAAAGAGGGGGGATAGAGACAGAGAGAGAGGGGGGGTAGAGACAGAGAGAAAGAGCGAGAGAGGGGGATAGAGACAGAGAGGGGGGGATAGAGACAGAGAGAGAGAGAGAAAGAGGGGGGGATAGAGACAGAGAGAAAGAGCGAGAGAGGGGGATAGAGACAGAGAGGGGGGGGGGGAGAGAGAGAGAGAGAGAGAGAGAGAGAGAGAGAGAGAGAGAGAGAGAGAGAGAGAGAGAGAGAGAGAGAGAGAGAGAGAGAGAGAGAGAGAGAGAGAGAGAGAGAGAATTCTGCTATTGGAATGTATCATCCAAAAGCAGGAATTCTATGCTATTTCTAATTCGATCCTGTGTCTAATTTAAATGCAGTGCTTTAATCTAAGCAAATATTACCATTAACAGCTGTAACACACCATGTAATCATATATCAGGCTATCCGGCAGTATAACTGGTAATTGTAAGGGATGTTGGCGTCTTTTCACCTTAGTAAATGAAACCTAACATCAACTGGGTAGAGATTGTAATTAGAACTCAGTGTTAGTGATCTTTGCAAGTCAGCTAGTTCCTATATAACAGTGTGATTTTTTAACTCATGCCACAATTCACATTGTTCTGTTAAGAAATGAGAGGGGTGGGAATGAGGAAGCGGGGAAGAGGGGGTAGACTCAAAGTCTACTGTGGTCAGCTAGCTTTATCCAACCAGCTACAGTATATCCACTGTCTATGGTGATGTACATAGTGCTGCATTGAATTCTCAATTACTTACTTGCAAGTGCTTTTATATTATCTAAACCAGTGAAGATATCTACTTGCATCCCATTTGGGAAACAAACCATGCACAGCAAACACAAGCTTAGCAATATTAGCAAAGTTGTCTTGCTATCTATTTATGCTTACATTATTGTCGGTGGGGTGAGTACACAGTAAAGAAAGGAATTGGATATATGCCCAGAAATCATTTAACATATCAGAACACACATTTGTATCTGCGAGTGGAGAGAAAGCAGTTATATGAACTGTGTAGTAGGGATAGGGACTGGATTGGATTTGTCCTCTGAGGGATATGTTATCCTGAGCTTGCTATCATTCTTCAGACTTCGGGCAAATGATGCAACTGGGGAAAAGTTATATAGCAACCCCATATGACTGGAATGCATTTTGATCATGTACTCATGGCACACCTTTGGGAAATACACATATCTTTACAACAGTGTCATAACACCAACAAGTATCCTTACAACAGTGTCATAACACCAACAAATATCTTTACAACAGTGTCATAACACCAACAAGTATCCTTACAACAGTGTCATAACACCAACAAGTATCCTTACAACAGTGTCATAACACCAACAAGTATCCTTACAACAGTGTCATAACACCAACAAGTATCCTTACAACAGTGTCATAACACCAACAAGTATCCTTACAACAGTGTCATAACACCAACAAGTATCCTTACAACAGTGTCATAACACCAACAAGTATCCTTACAACAGTGTCATAACACCAACAAGTATCCTTACAACAGTGTCATAACACTAAGAAATATCGCTTAAATGTAAAATGTGATTTGTATAAACAATAATACGATAACACCATAAAAATACTATATCATGGTTAATCATTACCATAAGTAATAATGCTGTAATACATTCACATTGTTCCTTTATCATTCCTCTCTGCGTTCCAGCTGGTTGACCTGAGTGGTGAAAGTATTGTACACCGAAACCCCCTGATTTAAATGCATCAACCCACTGCTTTGAAATATTGGTCCGTGTTTCTTTCGCTTTTTCTTTTCCTATTTCTCTATTCCGTCCTTGCACAAGCCATTTGGTCATGATTAGATAGACAGACATGGAAGATGGTTAACTAACCAAGCCCCATCCACTTTGATGGTATTTTGGTAATTTATTCCATTATATGTTTCAAGTCATTTCATATAATGATACTTGATATACACAGCCCCACTGGAGAATCACTTTGAAGTTGTATTACTATATATAAACATAAAACCCTCTATAGATAAATGTCCTTTACCGCAATACCTCAAGTCTCAGTATTAGTTTAGCTGCTACACAGTATTACTCTACTGAACATTATACAAATGTTATGACTGTGGCAGGTAGCCTAGCGGTTAAGAGCGTTGGGCCAATGACCTTGATCAGGGCACTTAACCCTGTTTGCTTCTATAAGTCGCTATGGATAAGATGGTCTGCTAAATGACTTAAATGTACATGTACAGAGTATTAACATCATGTTTTTAAATCTCTGTCACACAGGTACGCTCCTGAACGTGATGCTGGGCCAAAAAAACGAAACCCCCCCCAAAAAACTCCACATATATCTTCATAATTATCACACCATCAAAACCTCGAGCCACTCAACCACTCATTGAAGCAGACAGAGCCTCCTATTCTGTCAGCTGCTGTGTTGTGTACACCCCGCTTGGAGTCGGTGATAATTTGAAGCATAAAACCCCAGGCGGTTTGGAGACCGTTTATACAACGTTCATACGCAGAGTTTATTGCGACACGACGGATCTAATTCATGGAAGCCCAGACTCATTTAATGCCTATTGATTTTTGGAAACAATGACGAGGACTGAGCTGCTTGATGAAAACACGGACTTAATGGAATCCCATGCAGCCAGGGCTCTGTCCAGGGCTCCACTGGTCTCTGTGTGTCCCTGGCAAGCACCTCACTCTTTACCACTCATTTAGAACCTGATAAATTCAAACCAATTACTTGCGTTGCAACTGACATATCACTATTTCCAGGAATTTGCAATTTAACTCACAAATGAGATATCTGGGTGATTTCAAACAGACATACTAGAGTGAAAGGAGATTGAGCCACCATTGTTTGTTGGCACATCGATAAGGTGTACACATACTAATGTGTAACAAATCTCAAACAGATATAACAGCTAGAATGACTCTATGTACCAATGTAAACAAACGGTGCCTGCCTACCATGCAAGTAGAGTACATAAGGGGCACTTGTGAATATTGATAATATTGTTTGACATGTTATAAAAGAGAGTTTCCAACATTAAGTGCTACTCCCATGCTAACTGTGGCTTTAATCTAAGTGTGCTCTTATTATTCAGTGGTGAGGGGAGGGTACCATGGTAACCGAAATGATGATGGAGTTAATTGAGACATCTGAAGGCAGAGGTTTCAGCGCTGTGCATACAATTAGCTAGGCTTAGCCTCCTCCGTCACTCATATCATGTGCATTAGTATTGAAATCATGAGCGATGCAGCTGCTGCATTGAACAACACACTAGTCGTAATTACATGGACGACACTGTCAGAGGGGGAAATGTCACTCTATGGCCTGACAGGGTTATTAGTGCATATCCAAACAATGATTTGTGTTCTTCTCAAAAACCTCCCAAGCGATGAAGAGGAGGTGCCCTATGTGTGCACTATGGTGCACTATGCCAACGGCTGCACACAGCTTGACAGTTAATCAAGGACACTTAGCTGATTCCCAATGTAAAATCGCAGGTCGGTATATCAAGAGGTGCTACCGCCCTGCCAATCTGCCTATTGATTTAAAGTCGACACTTGACCTATCTATTTCTGTACATGATTCACCTGCAATGCATTCCTGCATGTGAAAAGTGTGGCAAGAAAAGAATGGGCAAGGCAAATTCATAGTCTGATGTTCTAAGGATGCCAAAGCAGTTGCTATATGAGTCAACGTTCACAGCTTGTATACTTTCTCATCAAGGACAAACATGGATGGACTGGTGCTGATACTGATATTGGTTATGGTTTACACACACATGCGTGCATACACAATCCATGTTCTGCTAAGATCACAGCACACCGATTTCAGCACCATTGACAGTGCTGGTCTCTGATATAGCATGTGACAAAACTCTGGGAGAAACACTCAGATTGTGGATTGTTTCTCTGTCTGATCTCCCAAGGATTTCACCGTGGTTGCCATGTGAGTAAATCTTCAATTTTTACGGTTTGTATGCTTTCTATTCATCAATGTCAAACATCTTCACAGACCATAAAACGGATGAACTCACCCCCAGGTAAAGCCCCGCTTTGGCTTGGCTCCTCTGCATAATACAAAGAAACCCATGTGATTGATCACACAAGCTTGATCTCCCTCACACCTCTGTTCGGATGTAGCTAGATATTCATTTGTTTGTTTCCTCTTTCTTAAATCTCTCATCTGTTTACCGACCCAGCTAAGACGATCACATCTGGAGGACTCTGAAGTGGCATGTTTTTTCCCTTCGAAATCACACCAGAGGATCGGGGTGCCAAGGGCAAAGATGTTATTAGCTGCTCGGCAGGACGCTGAAAAGACTAAGTGGGAATGTTTAGCGCTCACTGTAAGCTCAGGGATTAGCAAGGTTTTCTCTCCCTCGCAATGTTTGAAGGATAAAGCGAGTCGCTGATTTGAAACAGTACAAACATGTAATTCAGGGGTGCATAGCATATGGTTTGTGCAAAGCATGGCTTTGAAATCAGGCCTGTATTCGCAAAGTATCTCAGAGTAGGATGCTGATCTAGGATCAGGTCCCACTGTCTTATTCATGGTTATCTAAAAGGCTAAACTGATTCTAGATAGGGGGTGTATTCACTAGGAACCAAATAGAACCAAACAGGCCTAAATAGGGAGGGACATTCATTCATTTGTCCAACAAAAAACGGTTTCCTTTTTTATCTTATTTTTCACATTTTGCACAAATTAATATACCCAAACATTCCTAATCTGAGACACTTTGTGAATATGGGCCCTGATTATATGAATATGTGCACTGATCATATTCACTTTGTGATTATGGGCACTGAACATGTACAGTGCCTTGCAAAAGTATTCATCCCCTTTGGCATTTTTCCTATTTTGTTGCATTACATTACATTACAACCTGTAATATAAATAGATTTTTATTTGGATTTCATGTAAAGGATATACACAAAATAGTCCAAATTGGTGAAGTTCTGAAAGGCCCCAGAGTCTGCAACACAACTAAGCAAGGGGCACCACCAAGCAAGCGACACCATGAAGACCAAGGAGCTCTCCAAACAGGTCAGGGACAAAGTTGTGGAGAAGTACAGATCAGGGTTGGGTTATAAAAAAAGATCTGAAACTTTGAACATCACACGGGGCACCATTAAATCCATTATTAAAAAATGGAAAGAATATGGCACCACCACAAACCTGCCAAGAGAGGGCTGCCCACCAAAACTCACGGACCAGGCAAGGAGGACATTAATCAGAAAGGCAACAAAGAGACCAAAGATAACCCCGAAGGAGCTGCAAAGCTCCACAGCGGAGATTGGAGTTTCTGTCCATAGGACCACAATAAGCCGTACACTCCACAGAGCTGGGCATTACGGAAGAGTGGCGAGAAAAAAGCCATTGCTTCAAGAAAAAATAAGCAAACACGTTTGGTGTTCGCCAAAAGGCATGTGGGAGACTCCCCAAACATATGGAAGAAGGTACTCTGGTCAGATGAGACTGAAATTGAGCTTTTTGGCCGTCAAGGAAAATGCTATGTCTGGCACAAACCCAACACCCCACATCACCCTGAGAACACCATCCTGTGGGGATGTTTTGACCGGTAGGGACTGGGAAACTGGTCTGAATAGAAGGATGGATGGAGCTAAGTACAGGGAAATTCTTGAGGGGAACCTGTTTCAGTCTTCCAGATATTTGAGACTGGGACGGAGGTTCATCTTCCAGCAGGACAATGACCATAAGCATACGGCTAAAGAAACATTTGAGTGTTTAAAGGGAAACATTTAAATGTCTTGGAATGGCCTAGTCAAAGCCCAGATCTCAATCCCATTGAGAATCTGTGGTATCACTTAAAGATTGCTGTTCACCAGCAGGAACCCATCCAACTTGAAGGTGCTGGAGCAGTTTTGCCTTGAAGAATGGGCAAAAATCACAGTGGCTAGATGTGCCAAGCTTATAGAGACATACTCCAAGAGACTTTCAGCTGTAATTGCTGGAAAAGGTGGCTCTACAAAGTATTGACTTTAGGGGGGTGAATAGTTATGCACGCTCAAGTTTTCTTTTCTTTTGTCGTATTTCTTGTTTGAATCACAATAAAAAATATTTTGCATCTTCACAGTGGTAGGCATGTTGTGGAATTCAAATGATACAAACCCCCCAAAATATATTTTAATTCCAGGATGTAAGGCAACAAAATAAGAAAAATGCCAAGGGGGGTGAATACTTTAGCAAGTCACTTTAAATTCTGGTCAGTTTCTGAAGTACACTGAAATTCCAATCCATTTATCTTCAATGCTTTTTAATGAGGAACATTTTGAATTGGAGTTGGAATTTGGTTTACTTTCTGAATTAACTGGAATTGAAATGGAATTAACCCCCAACCATGTTCCTGATGCTTGCTCAATATTAGTGTTGAGAAAAGGGCAATCTGGGATGAGAATATTTGGACATTATCAAACCACTTAGTTGGAACTTATTGATCAGCCATTACTGCAAAAGGCCCAGTGTGTATCACCCTTTGCTAAAGACATTCAAAAGGCGTTATTGAGGCGTTATTGATCAAAATAAGCCAGATTTGGCCAAACTGTGTATTTACTGTAATGACACAGTACTCAGATTGGTCAATAAAACCGTGTGACGCATCGAACACTTTTGAATAGTTTATTGATGTACTAAGTGCATTTCATCATTGAATAACCAAACAAATTCATACACAAAAATAGTTACAAAACTGGTGTTGCGGATGTTGTTGGCATTAACTGTACATTGGCATTGAGATTCATGAACATTTTAGCATAATTCATAGAGATGTCTGTATGCAAATAGATAGGTTGAACTTGTGGTTAGAGTTGAGGATAAGCTTAACACGCACACGCACACACAGAGAGCATTGTTCTGATGCTGAAATCACAAAGCAATCCATTTCAGCACCATGGACAGTACCTATCGGTCAGATTACAGTGGTTAAAAAACCTGTGGGAAACTCTTGTGTTATCATGTAGGTTGTCACTTCGAAGACATATCAAGGATCAGACAAGGATGAACATGTTTGGGGGCATGATGTTAAACTGACTTTCAGCCTTCTGCAGGCCAGTCATGTCTGACTTGTGATGCCTTGCTGACAACACTATTTCTAACTGATTTTAGCAATATGGGTCTCTTACACAGACGTTCGTTATAGGAGGGTAAACGTCGAACCAAGATGATGTATATGTATTATCATGAGGAAAATCATTCAGATGTGTTACACACACACACACACACACACCAACTGATCTGCTAAAATAATCTGCTAGTAAAATCACTCATGAAACAATTTCAGCACTATGGACAGCACCGTTGTCAGGCGTTTCTGTGAGTTACTATCCTTTCTTTGAGACCAAGATGACGTTTTCAAAAGGCAGATGTTGCATTGACTTCAAACCATATGTGTAAAGGTGTTTTTTCACATATTAAATATTGAATCAACATAATGCTAGACGACAGCATATCTGCTGCTCCACAATGTGAGTTTCCAGATTAAGATGCATTTAATACCCTGGTGTAACTCAAGTATGCCTATTTATGTCCAATTTATATTAAAGTGACTATATATAGAATACTGTAACAATAAGCTGTATGAGGGAGAACAGCTACACATCACTCTGACACTATCTGTTAACGACTGCATGTTGAAAATATTAAATATGTGGACTAAATAAACCCTAGGAAGCATGACTGTGTTTTGCTGTGAATATTAATCATCGGTCATGACTCAGCAATGGTTTAGTCTCCTATTTTTTGCAGTCTACCTCACACACACACACCCATTGATGAGTGTGCATGATTGATGTGCCCTTGGATGCCTGCTTCTCCTCTGTGTGGCGTTTGTTTGGCCGGCCAAATTGACTATTGGTTACATAGTTTAGCTTGAACACATCCCTGCTTGTTTTGATCTGGCCCACAGTGGGACCCCAGCTGATTGGAAAACTGCAGGAAAACATCCATTAACACATCACAACCTGGGCTCACTGGAACCTGTGTCCTAAGGAAGGTTATCGTCCAGAAAACTATAGGTTTCAATAGGGATAAGAGACCACGAGTCTGTGTGTGTGTGTGTGTGTGTGTGTGTGTGTGTGTGTGTGTGTGTGTGTGTGTGTGTGTGTGTGTGTGTGTGTGTGTGTGTGTGTGTGTGTGTGTGTGTGTGTGTGTGTGTGTGTGTGTGTGTGTGTGTGTGTGAGCGTGCGTGCGTGCGTGCGTGCGTGCGTGCGTGCGTGCGTGCGTCTGTGTGGACGTGTTTAACTACACTTCTGGCAACCAGAAGTGTGTGTGTGGCTGTGTGTGTCTGTGTGTGTGATTTCAAAAGTTGACTTGTGGCATTTTGCCCTCCTCCTTGTTCTCCTTCTTCTGTGTGTGGGAGTTGTTTTTGTTGTTTTTATGAGTGACTCTGAAAGGATGATATCTGAACACATGCTGGGTTGAAGGACTGACACACAAAAGACCGATAAACAACAAAATGGTGTATAACATGAACGTCTAGCAACCCCAAGGTTGACTATTTGAATCTCATCACAAACAACTTTAGCATTTTAGCTATTTTGGGACAATTTAGCATGTTAGCTAATCCTTCCCCTAACACTGACCGTAATCCTTTAATTTAACTCCTAACTCCTAATCTGAACCCTAACCCCTAGCCTAGCTAACGTTAGCCACCTAGCTAACATTAGTGTTAGACACCTAGCTAACGTTAGCCACAACAAATAGGAATTCGTAAAAATATCAAATGCTTTGCAAATGAGTAACATATTTTATGAATTGTAGCATATCATACAATTCACAAGATAACAAATGAATTGTATTTCACAACATATCATATGAAATGGATGATGGACATCCAAAAATGAATACATAGTGTAACGACCCTAGGTTTATAAGCGTGGAAATCGACTCTGCCGCACGAGCATGCTTTTGCGGCACAGTCGATAGCGCGCCGGACTTCGGGCTAGAAGGTTGATGGTTCGAGTCCTGCTCCCTGCTGTTTCATTACATTGGTGTCAGAAGTGATCGGACCCTGCATTCACGACAGTGCGTGTGCTTGGCCGGTGAGCGCGTTCCTGTAAGGCGTAGAGTCGCAAGCTAGCGCGAAAAGGCACTATTTGAAAGGAGGGAGTAATGTAACGACACTGGGTTTATAAGCGCGTAAATCGATTCTGCCGCATGAGCATGCTTTTGCGGTACAGTCGATTGCGCGCCGGACCTCGGGCTAGAAGTTTGAGGGTTCGAGACCTGCCCCCTGCTGTTTCATTGCAATACCATAGGAAACGTAACATTTCATACTAATTGGAGTGTCCTGGATTTACATTTACTTTGTTAGGTCTACCCCTGAGCCCAGGTTTATCCTTAGCCATTGGCATGTGCTACCGTTTGAAATGCCACAGACACTAATGCATGTGTAATTTGCAAAGTAAACAATTTGAGTTGTTGAGCCCAACCCTGTCAGAATTCCTCCTCTTTTGGACGTTATTTCTATTATGTCAGAGATGTGATGTCAATCTCACGACTCCAGTTATGTTGTCATTTTTTATATATCTATCAAATATGTAGACCAGGCCTACCACATTAATAATACAAAACAAAACGATGATGTTCCATAAATCTAGTGCTACCAACAAGCTTGAGTTAGCCTATAACTGCAAGGTGTGTTTTAACAAATGAATCGAAGCAGAGACTATGACAAAAATCCATAGCGAAACATTTGGGTTAGTTGACGCAAAGCACTTTTGCTTTTTAATTGCAATTTGTATTTTTATTTTGCAATCCTCTTTGAAATCGTGACGTACAGTAGCCTATGTGCGCATAGTTTACATAGACACGTTGTTTGTTGTAGTCAACTGAGAGCCGTATCATTTGGCTGGGTTGTTGCGTGTACGTTGTAGTCTATGTAGTTAATTATTTTACCGCATTCAACAGCGGTTCCTAGCAGAGGGAAAGTAACATTCACGCTGGAGGGCACTCGTATGCTGTGCTTGATGCAATACACACACCAGAGATTATTAGTCTTCATAAAATGCGCAAATTAATCATTAGATAAGGTTATAACCAACCCCCGATTTGGAAACGAGTTGTCTCCAATACGTTGGCAATGCGTCATGTTTACTTTAAACAAATAAAAAATTAAAAAAACAACAGAAGCGGACCTAAAGCAAGGATTCAGCCTAATCAGTAACATGAAATAAGGAACGTCGTTTGGAATCCATAACCTTGTTGGCTTAAGAATGGGAATGTTATTGGTCAAAAAAGACTGAACAGATCAACAGCTTTTAGGGTGAACATTTTAACGCTTGCTAGTCCTCTATGTGGATTGATTTTTTTCAGCATTCCCTCAGACGATGGATTTTTTCCATTGCAGCTCAGTAGAGGGTGTGAGATCTTTCCAAGAGCACCGGGCTAGAACGAGCACAGTCTCTGTGTAACCTCTTTGTGATTCAAAATTACCAAAGAAAAGCACTGGAAACAAACGCAAGGAAGACACCGAAAGGTGTGAGGAATGCGTTTTTCTTTCAGTGGCAGCACTAAATATCCAGCGTCGGTGTGAATTCAGCACCGAGGGGGAAAGAACAGCACCCACTGCTACCGCAGCACGACGAGAAAATCACGGATTTATAAAATTTGCAAGGTCAGTCATTACCGAACAAAAGCCTAAAAATGTGTCAGATGCTATTGCGGTTTGTTGTTTTCAATTATTTTCATACCAGCAAAAGGATCCATTCGATCTGAGGCATTCTATATGGTCATTTTAAAGCTGGACGCCTGGACATAACGGGCTAGAAGAGCATGGATCTTATAAAGGACTGTCGTCATTTCTGTTAGACCCGTCGGTCTATCTTTTTTGGGCGATAAACTGGACTAAAAACATTGATTCAACAGCTCGTTTTCATGTCTTGAAATCGGGGATGAATTGTTTGTATTGAAAATGCTGCTTTGGATTGTCTTGCTGAAGGCGGCTCTTTGTGTTGCTATTGGAAATGTTACAAGGGACATTTGTAAGGAGCAGATCTGCTCCTGCAATGAGATTGAAGGCGATTTGCACATTGACTGCGAAAAAAGGAGCTTTACTAATCTGCACCATTTGACTGGTCCCAGTTCCCAGTTTTATCACTTGCTATTGCATGGGAATTCTTTATCCAGGCTTTTCCCCAATGAGTTTGCTAACTTTTACAATGCCGTGAGCTTGCATTTGGAAAACAACGGTTTGCATGACATTGTCCCTGGTGCTTTTCTGGGACTGCAGCTCGTGAAAAGGCTACACATAAATAATAACAAGATACGGTCATTTAGGAAGAGCACCTTTCTTGGTTTAGATGACTTGGAATATCTTCAGGCTGATTTTAATCTATTGAGAGACATTGACCCGGCTGTGTTCAGGGACTTAAATAAACTTGAAGTGTTAATTCTCAATGATAACCTCATCAGTGCACTACCTATAAATGTGTTTCAACACGTTCCCATCACCCACCTCGACCTGCGAGGGAACCGAATCAAAACGGTGCCTTATGAGGGAGTTCTCGAACAAATACCGGGCATTGCTGAGGTTTTATTGGAGGATAACCCCTGGGACTGCAACTGCGACCTGGTTTCCCTGAAGGAATGGCTGGAGAATATACCGCAGAACGCGCTTATCGGCCGGGTGATCTGCGAGGCTCCAACGCCACTGCAAGGGAACGACTTGAACGAGACATCGGAGATGGATCTGTGTCCTTCAATAAAAAGTGGTGCTGACGAGAGTTTAGTTGCACCTCCTACCCAAGAGGAGACCTCTGTACCTGGGCCCGTTCCAACGCCTTATAAAGCTCGTGGTGATCCTGGGTCCCCAACCCCAGGGAATGGGCAAAAGGGACGCTCTAAATCGCACTGGCAGTTGAAAACGAAGCCCACATCTATGACAGGTGTGAATGGGGAGAGAGAGCAGCTGCAGATTGTGCAGAACGCATCATGCCCTGTGCCATGCAGCTGCAAGCTCATTGGATCCAGGCAGGGGTTAGGGGTTAACTGCGAGGGCAAGAAGATAGAGAGCTTGGCTAACCTAAAACCCAAACCCATCGCTGCGCACGAATTAAACATGAGAGATAACAACGTCCATGCTATAAAAAAGAACCATCTCAATGGCTATTCAAGTCTGAATCTCCTTGATTTGGGTGGAAACAACATCAAATTGATAGACAACGGCACTTTTCAAAACCTCACCGAATTAAGATGGTTGTACATGGATAAGAATTACTTGGATACGCTCATTGCGGAAATGTTCATTGGACTTCAAAATCTGGAATATCTCAGTTTGGAATATAATGACATACAGTTGATACTAGCAGGCACATTCAGTCCTCTGCCCAATCTGCGAGTGCTTTTCCTCAACAATAACTTGCTGAAAGCGCTACCCGTGGATGCTTTCCTTGGGGTGTCTTTATCAAAGATTAGCTTGCATAATAATTACTTCACCTATCTCCCTGTCGCAGGGGTCTTAGATCAACTCAATTCGATCATACAAATTGATTTGCATGGGAACCCTTGGGATTGCTCGTGTAATATTGTCCCTTTCAAACAGTGGACGGAGAAACTGGGGGCAGATGTGATCGTTAGTGATCTCAAGTGTGAGTCCCCAGAAGAGTTCTGGAAAAGGGATTTCCGTCACGTCCGAAATGATCTGATGTGTCCCAAGTTGTATGACAAAGTCTACCCCACCTCTCTCTCCAAAAACAGCACGTTCACCGCAGACACGGGTACGCGCTCGAACTCCTATGTGGAGCCGAACAGGGTATCCATCTCTGTACTAGTCCCTGGGCTACTACTGGTATTTGTCACGTCTGCGTTCACTGTTGTAGGGATGCTTGTCTTCATTTTGCGGAATCGCAAGAGATCAAAGCGGAGGGATGGTAATTCCTCTGCGTCAGAGATCAATTCCTTGCAGACAGTGTGCGACTCGTCTTATTGGCATAGCGGGCCTTACCATGCGGACGGGGGCGCGCAAAGAGGGTTTGACTGTAGTGCCCATTTCTCCACAACAAATGATGCGTAAAACGACTACTGACAATAAAACCTGGAATACAAACAGACTGACATGTATACTGCGTTCTCTTGACACAATGGCAATTGAAGAAAAACAAAACAAATGCTATGTTACGAAGCTTCTTCATTCGCTTTTTGTCGGAGATTTTTTGTTTGCTCCAGTTGACTGTGGTGCCAATGAGTCTGCTACAGAACCAACTGTAATATTTGTATAGACCCCTTCCCCGGCCCCCTCCCAGTACAGCTATTTGCCGCAATCAGACTGACGATCTGAGAGAGAAGAATCGGGAAATTGTGCACGAGCGCATGAATGTAATGTAAATAACTGACTATCAGATCTGCATGATTTCGCATGGTTTCAACACACACTGGGGAACCATACCATAAGTAACGAAGAAGCCAACTCGACCCTTCTTTCATGTTGTCAATATGAATATATACAGTATATATATACATATAAAACTATATATGAATATATACAAAGTGCCATTTCTCTATTTTTTGTGAACTGCGTTATAGGATTTGTATTTGTTGTTTTAAAACGGTAAAAAAAACGGAAAAAGAACACATCGGGACGAAAAAGAAGCTAAGCGCTGTCCATGCATGTTCTCTTTTGTTTGTTTTATCATTTGATTGTCGATAAATATCGGGGTTATTTATAATTGGTGCAGATCTCAACATATCTGCACATTCAGCTCTTTATGAATGTATAATGTGTTATTTTATGGTGTGCCAATTGTTGAATTTCAGAGATTCGGGATGCAGATGAGCATGACCAATTAACGTCACTCAGATGGTTATGCTGCAAGGTTAATGTAGCTAAGAACAGTTCGTGGTTTTGTGTGTTAATGACTATAGCCTGCTCTGGGGGAGAGGAGAAGGCTTTACCGAATTATATGGGGGGTTTTCTAACTGCATATTTTTTCAAAATTAAAATGTTTTCAATGGAAGTAATGGTATGTGCAGTTCGATCTATGTACAGAGCGCAGGTAGACTAAAATGCTTTTTTAATGTAAAAAGTATTCCTCCACAAAGCGTAGGCTATGATTCACCTCCATTTATGTGAGCTTTTGTAAAGCCATCTATTGTGTCCAAATATGACAAATGGACTTACATTTTTTTAACTAACGTGCTTAAAATAGATTGGGCAATGGTCAGTTTGCATACAGTAAAAAAAATATGTAAAAAAACACGTCTTAGCAATCGACAGTATTAGTCTGATGCCATTGGGAAGACATGGCAGGATCACCGCATTACTCTAGACGAGGAAACTCATGATGTCGCTGTTGGTGCATCTTCTCCAGTGGAGGGAGGGCTGAGGTATAGGAGTTTTGCAAGAGGGCGTTTTGGAATGGGAATCTTTATCTCGAGAGGTTAATTAAATCGGGTATGAATGGGCAATGTTGCATTAAGAAGCATATATATTCTTCAATATTAAAAGTGTTCAACAGTCGGTCTGTTGCCCAATGCTATGATATTTTACTGAGCAACTATAGTGATATCAAGATGATGATTACAGTGTACAATAATGGTTAGCATTAAACGTGATATTCTGATAATCCATTCAAATTGATCAATGTCACTGGTTCTGCAGTAACACGGTACAGATCACAGGATTGTGAAATGTTTTTGTTTCATATGACTACTCTGTAAATTCAAGCACTGAATTCGTTTTGTCCATACTGGTTTTTATTTTTCATTAGGATCAAGTCCGTCAATGTACCCACTGTTTTTTAATTCTCTTATAAATAAGCATATGCGCAAGAGACCCCATTGCTACAATCCGTTTTGGAATAGTCTTGTCAATAAGGCATTACAAGTCAGACATGCACTGGCCTGCAGAAGGTCAAAGTGCTCAGAGCCATTTCAACCCTGTCTCAACCCTGTCTGATTCATCATTTATCTTAATACAGCAGCAAACATTTCTCCCAGGCCTTTTTAACACTGTGGACTGATAGACTATATGGTTAGCTGTGTGACTGCATTAGTAGAACAATGTTCATTGTCGAGTGTCTGGGCAGTGTGTGTGTGTGTGTGTGTATGTATGCATTTAAATAATTAGAATTATTGATTAAATGTGTGTGCATGTGCACTGGTGTCTGTCTACATGTGTGTGTCTGTCTGTATGCTCACACTCACACTCACACCCAACCCCCCCATCACTAAATGTAACCAATCACATAGGCTGACCTTGGGGAGTATTATCTCAGCAGATCTTTGGCAACAACAGTGCTGTCCATCACTTCAGACTCCAGTCTGTTGGTGTATTGCTTCAAAGGGTAATTATCAGTCTCTACTGTGGAACGTTTTACCACGGCTCATGAATTATTGGTCATATCTCAACGCTGTGTCCCAGAGTTACATTTATATGCTTTACTACATTTGACCTGCTTCTATTTTGTTAAATAAAATGTGGTTGAGGTTGAGTGAAATCTATGGGTTTCTAAGACATTTCATTCTTACCTGGGTTGAACTGAAACACAATATTATTGGATATGTGTGTGCTAAATGTGCTTGTTTTGTTTCGATTATAACCACGTGGTCTGTGCTGTCCATGGTGCTGAAAATGAGTGCTGTGCGATTGCATTAGCAGAAAAATGCTATTGCAGCCAACGTATTTCAGCACCATGGACAGCACATGTCTCTGCCAATGAGATAGCAGTTTATGGGGTGTTCAATGTACTCCGTGGTTTCATCTTTGAGGTAATGTAATGCTGTCCACAATTATACCTGTGTTTGGGTACATTCAAAACACAGAATATTATGTTGCTTCTGATGGCAGGAGTATGGTGCTTGCAACATCAGAGTTCAAGAATGACCCCAACACTGACTTCCTCCTCATATCCTCATATGCACTATTACATGATGTTTGACCAAAGCATTCACTGCTTTCAGTTTTTATCAAATGCGAGCCTTTGTTTTACTGTATAGCAATGCAAAGGTGGTGATCCTTTGTTCATTTGTGAAGTAGAGACTTGCAGGTTATTTCAAGGTGAAATACACACAAACCGAATTCCTTGGAAAAGTCCTTTTGATTTTTGATATCAACTACTGTCCAGTTATGTGCTGCAGTTTACAGATCAAAGCCTGACCTTACTGTGGATTTGCTCTCTGCAGTGAGTTTTATTTTAGCTATGAACCCCAGGTGTGCTCTGTACAGTTCTGACCAGAGCTTAACTTACTCTTGTCCTGCTCTCTGCAACCCCAGCAGTCTACACACACTTAACTGATCATCTCCCTGAGAAGCTGGCAGCTTGATGCAACCCTCGCAGCACGGCACCCATCAGCAACACACCTCAGGAGTTTAGTTTCCCCTATTACTCCCAATACTGGTGAAAATACCACAGCTGTTGTTGATCAGTATGACTGATGGGAACACCAAGTGCTGCCTGTGATCTAACCTTTTCAATTATCAGCCTCCACGTATGGATTGGATCTATTGATAAGATCATTGGCTTTGTTTTGAGCCGCACGGTGCACTTTTGTTTCCATCCTTCAATGGCATAGAGGCTTTTGAAGCTATTGTAATTTCTATCTGCTCAATATAATTTGTCTTGCCATTGTCGGTGCTGTAACAGTAACACAAATGATACGATGTTGCATAGTCTAAATGTCTTATTTCAGTATCTAAGATAGGGGTCATCCTTCGCTGGCATGAAGGTTTTTGTAGACTGTTTGGTGCAGTAACGTTTGCCAAGTTGGTGCAGTAAGGGTTTTGTAGTAGCCTGGAAGGAAGTAGGAAATGTAGACCAAGGTAGGTTGGATGTGAGAGACCTACTGCCCCCACCCCTCCAACCTCATTGTAATTTGCTGAAGCTTTCTTGGTTCTTCGTTCTGGCCGAAGGGAAACCTACCTCCATTGCTTTTTACAATTATCGTGCTGGTCAAAGTGCTGATCGTAACTGGGCCAAGGTTAACATGTCTTATTGATGGAACACACACACACACACACACACACACACACGCACGCACACACACACACACACACACACACACACACACACACACACACACACACACACACACACACACACACACACACACACACACACACACACACACACACACACACACACACACACACACACACACACACACACACACACACACACACACACACACACACACACACACACACACACATAGAAAGAAGGTATGGGTGGTTCTCTGCAATTCTGTAATGTAGCAAGTAATACCACATATAAAGCCAATTAGGTTGAGGGAGGAGAAATATGACTATTACTATGCTTGGATGTCGTTTTTCTTGATTGTTTTTCATGGATTCCAGGGCGTCTGGTAATCTCACGGCAAGCTTTCCTTTCAGTGCCTTCTTTTGTACAGGAAACCCTTGGCTTGTATTCACAAAGCATCCCACAGTAGCAGTGCTAATCTAGGATCAGGTGTCCTCTTTCCATGTAATGTAAGTCATTATGCTCTAAAAGGCAAAACTGATCCTAGATCAGCATTCCTATTCTGAGACACATTGTGAATATGGGTTGAGATCAGATCTGAGGACAGCCCCTAGACTTCTCCAGGCAGATGGGAAAGCAAACTATGACACACAAAATAATACATGGGCACAGAGAGCTGAAGGATTTCCTGTCTCAGTTGTGGTTTTATTGATTGTTTTCAATCTCCTTTCTCAGTGTTGGATATAGGCTGTTGTTAGAGCAGTCTGGTCATCGATGGCCAATGAATCAATGAATTGTTCAAAGAGGACATGTTGATCACGCCACACACTCAGTGTGTGCTCATGAGAATGGCAGGCAGTGAGAGAAGTACACCTGATCCCTCAATGCTACCAAAGCTGCTTTTGTGTACTGTAAATGTCAGAGAAATTGTTTACTCTGACATACTAGTTGAGAAGGATGTTCTTTTGAGGCATCTGCTGGAAAATAGGCCTGTCTTAGCCATCTCTTATATTCTCCTCTCATATTTTAAGTCATCATGTTTTCTCTCTATTCTGAAGTAAACCACTATCATGTATTCAGTCAGTGGCCTTCACTCGCTCGAGGACTTTAACTGTCAGATCATGATTTCTTTTGAGTGTTGCTCAATGGACCTCCTCCTCACCTCCTCAAATATACATATTTATGTGGTTTTCAGTCCCTATTGAGGGGAGGATGTCAGTTGGTTCATTAGCAAACAACATGTTAATCTTGGTCTGGTTTGGATTCAGTTGAACATTATCTTTCTATTTACAAAGGAAACTCCTTCTATAGCTCCGAAAACTCATCTAGAATATTGTTGGAATGTTATGGAATGTTATGTCCTCGGAATGCTGAGAGAAGTAGACAAACAAACGTTAGAGAAATGTTATCCCTAACCTTCAGTACCAGAGACATCATGGGAGCCAAAATACATTTTAGCAGAATGTTAGCTGGGTCAACAGATGCTGTGAGTGTTCAGCTTTGGGCTCATCCCAAGAACAATGGATTTTTATTCTCATCCATACACCATGTGAGGGATGAACGACAGCAGGGTACAAGCAGATTAGTAGCTTTTACATTCCCATGCTATTAAAACTGCAGCCAAATGTCTTTTTTTTGTGAGATAGATTTGTGAAATAGTAGGGAATACAAAGACAAACATGTAAAACGTTTCAAAGATGCAATTTACTCAGGATCAGGAAGTTGGCTATAAATAACTGAATAGAGGCTAGTCGTGTATGTTCACTGTAAGATACATAGTCATGTCTTCGGTAGGTTGAGGTCTATGTTGGAATCGAAATCCAAAGGCAAAGACAGAAACACCATAAATGGATCCACAATCGCCTTGTGAACACTGTTTGAGGAGCATGTAAAAGTGATTGCAAAGGCTCTCCTGCAGCAGAATGAACATTCCTGCAAATTATTGCAAATTGCAAAGTACGTCTTACTATTTCAAGGTGCATTCATTCTGTGTTTGCTGAATTTCGAACAGTTCACTTACTGTAGGTGGATTTGGTCTTACATGGCGTTTAATGTGAACACAATAGCATGTTGTCAACCATCAAACAATCTTCTGGGCCAGTCTGTTACTGCAGTGCCTGTGAGGTGCTTGATCGGTGCCTAAACATCATTCCCACGGCCTGGCCAATTTGCTCTGATCGCTTTCCCTGCCAAGCGTTTAAGGTGCATGGCCAAGAGCAAGTGGTATAGATTTTTACGTAGATTTGGGGAATTTGATGTGACATTGGAGTCAATACGACCTGGCCATTTGACAATATATTGGAATGACTTGGATTTGCAGAACTAGCCATGGTGCTAGAAGCCTCCAGGCTTCTAGCACCATTATAGCATTATAGCACTACATTATATATAGCTCTACCCAACTGTAGCTCTTTTGACAGTGGGAACTAAGCTGTGGGAAGCTTATGTACATTTGATCATGGTTATTAATAGATTGAAGGAGTCATTTTGGTTTAACTGAGCAGACCACTGCCAGTGTAGAGGCTATGGCTAGACCTGGACAGGAAGTAGAGCTTCAGTTAGCTGTGTCTAGCTGTAATACCACCTGACAAATAATGGAAACAACCTTTGAGCCGTGTCATCTAAGAAAAGGTGTGGGAGAGGAGCAGTGGCGGTCGGTGCCGTTTAAGATGAGGGAGGATGATTTTTTATTATGAGCATGGCCTTATTTCTATTGTCACCTGTTGCTACAACCTAGCCTATGAATGAGTTCACAACGTAGGTGCACACAGGTCGAGAGACAAATTTGATGTGATAGACAGTGACATATGGACAGACGGTAGCTTTCAAAACCGCCTTGCACACTGTATGCCTGCATCTATCTTATATAGGATGCAGTCATTAGTCCAACAGTTGCAAACAAGAGTTTGTATTGGACAAATTCAGGTATGTTTATCCCCATTGTGTTCCGTTTGCTTCTGTTTAAGAAATGCTTCTCAACAGAATCGACGGAATGAACACACCCCTGATCACGGGTAAACACAGTTCACTTTCATAGCAGCCACATTGTATTCCTTCTCGCATCTATGCACTCTCCTCTTCTCACATTCTCATGTGAACCTCAATGCACAACACATCAGCTGTATGTGACCAGGCAAAACAAAACTTTCCAAGCCAAACCACTACACACAGCCTACGTCGTTGTCATCATATTAGCTAAAGTAACATCATAGTCAGCATAGCTAATAGAACTAAAGCGTTAGTAAACCCACTACAATCATGTAGTAACGTTGCAGTGTTTAGTCAGTAAGCTGTTACACCGGTGAGCCCCGGTGGTAATATATTAGTAAAACTAAAAGCTTACCTTGACTTGGAAAACTTGCAGTATTGTGTTGGATAGTCATAGCCAGCTAGCTAACATAGCATCGCTCTGTTTGAGGCGGGTGTTTCAGTAGGGTAAACTTGCTAGCTGCATTCCTAGCAAAGTAAGTGAAACTGAATTAAACAGACAATATCGCTCTCTCTATTTCTCTCTTGCTTCTCCTTCATTTTGGAAGAAATTCATTTGTTCAAAACTGCTCAACTATTCTTCTCTCTCGTTGAATCAACTACTCACCACATTTTATGCTCCGCAGTGGTAGCTAGCTGTAACTTATGCTTTCATTACTAGGTTCATTCTCTGATCCTTTGATTGGGTGGACAACATGTCAGTTCATCCTGCAAGAAGTCTGATAGGTTGGAGGACGTCCTCCGGAAGTTGTCATAATTACTGTGTAAGTCTATGGAAGGGGGTGAGAACCAGGAGCCTCCTAGCTTTTGTATTGAAGTCAATGTACCCAGAGGAGGACGAAAGCTAGCTGTCCTCCGGGTACACCATGGTGCTACCCTACAGAGTGCTGTTTAGGCTACTGTAGACCTTATTTGGAAAACAGTGTGTTTTAATCAATTATTTGGTGATAGTTTTATCTAAAAATTATAACTTTTCCTTTTATTATTTATTTTGTATTTTTATGAAATTCACTGAGGAGGATGGTCCTCCCCTTCCTCCACTGAGGAGCCTCCACTGGAGAGGAGGTCGTGGTGGAATATGACTGAAGCAGTACTAAGGACAGCATAGTCCTGATTCAGTACAGTGCTAGTGCTAGCTATAGAAGAGCTAGCCACATTATCCCTGGATTTGATGTCGAGTCAAGCCACATCTAATCGTAATGAATCGCAAAGACCTTGTCACCTGTCATCTCCCTGTAAAGGATAAGGCGATCCATGATCTGTCACTGTCCCTCTCTGATAGCTTGGTGATGAACGACTCAACGATGCCCTGTGAGCCTGCTAGCGGTGGCTGACTGCTGTACATCACACAGGAAGTCCCATGTGATCTATTTGTCCTAGGAATCTCTCTGTGATCTCCTCCATAGGCGTCCCTGTTCATGTCATCCAAGGTGTAAACCGGCTGGTGGTTCTTTGCGTGTTAAAGATGAAATGATTCTAGCCTGTGGTGTTAGAAAAGACATAGTCGAAAAGAAAGAAAGAAAAGCAATGATCCTCCCACTCTCTCCTCTGTATATTCCGTATGAGATGCTGCTGTGTGTCTCTAGGCTCTCTCTGGGTCTCCCAAGAGTTTAATTTGTGGAGTTGTCTGCATTCAGCAGTGGTGTATGACAGCCTACGCATTTCTTTGCTAGCTGGCCTGCCTCCCTGCGGTACATCTCATTGTGTATGGATCTTCATACAGGATGTAGGCTAGGCTGTTGTGTTCATTTGGTTTTTGCTGGATTTGGTCTTGTAGTATAGACAGGCTTTGAAAGAATGACGCACATCTGAAATGTGAGAAAGAAGACCGATATTGATTTCAAAGGGAATTGGGGATTGTGAAGCTACAGAAGGAAAATTACTCAAATACTGTTCATCTTAGATCTTGTGATTAAGAAAAACGGAACAATTGCCTCATGGAAATACAATGGTTATGTAGTGCATCAGCCCACAAAGCCCACTGCACCAAGTGCCCTTGCTACAATGCTATTTAATAATAATTATCTTCCTCAATCTACTGTAACAGAACTATAACGATAGCTTACACATCAGGCATTGAAGTCCCATTACATAACAGCACATGGGTGGAAGCCATACGCTGCATTCATAAATGAACTTGAATTGTTTCAGCATGGCTTGAGAGAGTGCCATCGCACTCTGGCGCTGGTCATAAGCAGCCTGTTGAACTATCAGAGACATGGGTAAAAACTGCAGAAGGACATCTCAATTGGAATTGCATCAGTGCAAGGATTGGGTATACTATGTGCTGTAATTGTGAATGAACTTTGGCTGTTTAGTTGTGTCTCACTTGACAGGGCATCTGGTTTTTCCTTTGCTGACCTTCTCGTCTGCTTAGGATACTCAGACAGCATGATCTCTCTATCCTCCAGGGTTTGGCTCATCCGTCACTCTCACTCTCCTCCCTCCTTCTTTCTTGTTTTTATTCCCTTACCCTCTCCATCTCATATTCCCCATTCCTCTTTCACTTTCCTCCATCTCTCTCTCTCCGTCTCTCCCTCCACTCATCTCTCCTCCGTCTCTCTCTCCCCCACTCATCTCTCCTCCGTCTCTCTCTCCCCCCACTCATCTCTCCTCCGTCTCTCTCTCCCCCACTCATCTCTCCTCCGTCTCTCTCTCCCCCACTCATCTCTCCTCTGTCTCTTTCTCCCCCACTCATCTCTCCTCTGTCTCTCTCCCCCCACTCATCTCTCCTCCGTCTCTCTCCCCCACTCATCTCTCCTCTGTCTCTCTCCCCCCACTCATCTCTCCCCCGTCTCTCTCCCCCCACTCATCTCTCCTCTGTCTCTCTCTCCCCCACTCATCTCTCCTCTGTCTCTTTCTCCCCCACTCATCTCTCCTCTGTCTCTCTCTCCCCCACTCATCTCTCCTCTGTCTCTTTCTCCCCCCACTCATCTCTCCTCTGTCTCTTTCTCCCCCACTCATCTCTGCTCCGTCTCTCTCTCCCCCACTCATCTCTCCTCCGTCTCTCTCTCCTCCACTCATCTCTCCTCCGTCTCTCTCTTCCTCTCTCTCCCCCACTCATCTCTCCTCCGTCTCTCTCTCCCCAGACTCATCTCTCCCCCGTCTCTCTCTCCCCCACTCATCTCTCTTCCGTCTCTCTCTCCCCCACTCATCTCTCCTCCGTCTCTCTCTCCCCCCACTCATCTCTCTTCCGTCTCTCTCCCCCACTCATCTCTCCTCCGTCTCTCTCTCCCCCCACTCATCTCTCCTCTGTCTCTCTCCCCCCACTCATCTCTCCTCTGTCTCTCTCCCCCACTCATCTCTCCTCTGTCTCTTTCTCCCCCACTCATCTCTCCTCCGTCTCTCTCTCCCCCACTCATCTCTCCTCTGTCTCTTTCTCCCCCACTCATCTCTCCTCCGTCTCTCTCCCCCCTCTGTCTCTTTCTCCCCCACTCATCTCTCCTCCGTCTCTCTCTCCCCCACTCATCTCTCCTCCGTCTCTCTCTCCCCCACTCATCTCTCCTCCGTCTCTTTCTCCCCCACTCATCTCTCCTCCGTCTTTCTCTCCCCCACTCATCTCTCCTCCGTCTCTCTCTCCCCCACTCATCTCTCCTCCGTCTCTCTCTCCCCCACTCATCTCTCCTCCGTCTCTCTCTCCCCCACTCATCTCTCCTCCGTCTCTCTCTCCCCCACTCATCTTTCCTCCGTCTCTCTCTCCCCCACTCATCTCTCCTCCGTCTCTCTCTCCCCCACTCATCTCTCCTCCGTCTCTCTCTCCCCCACTCATCTCTCCTCCATCTCTCTCTCCCCCCACTCATCTCTCCTCCGTCTCTCTCTCCGCCACTCATCTCTCCTCCGTCTCTCTCTCCCCCACTCATCTCTCCTCCGTCTCTCTCTCCCCCACTCATCTCTCCTCCGTCTCTCTCTCCCCCCACTCATCTCTCTTCCGTCTCTCTCCCCCACTCATCTCTCCTCTGTCTCTTTCTCCCCCACTCATCTCTCCTCCGTCTCTCTCTCCCCCCACTCATCTCTCCTCTGTCTCTCTCCCCCACTCATCTCTCCTCTGTCTCTTTCTCCCCCACTCATCTCTCCTCCGTCTCTCTCTCCCCCACTCATCTCTCCTCTGTCTCTTTCTCCCCCACTCATCTCTCCTCCGTCTCTCTCCCCCCTCTGTCTCTTTCTCCCCCACTCATCTCTCCTCCGTCTCTCTCTCCCCCACTCATCTCTCCTCTGTCTCTTTCTCCCCCACTCATCTCTCCTCCGTCTCTCTCTCCCCCACTCATCTCTCCTCTGTCTCTTTCTCCCCCACTCAACTCTCCTCCGTCTCTCTCCCCCCTCTGTCTCTTTCTCCCCCACTCATCTCTCCTCCGTCTCTCTCTCCCCCACTCATCTCTCCTCCGTCTCTCTCTCCGCCACTCATCTCTCCTCCGTCTCTCTCTCCCCCACTCATCTCTCCTCCGTCTCTCTCTCCCCCACTCATCTCTCCTCCGTCTCTCTCTCCCCCCACTCATCTCTCTTCCGTCTCTCTCCCCCACTCATCTCTCCTCTGTCTCTTTCTCCCCCACTCATCTCTCCTCCGTCTCTCTCTCCCCCCACTCATCTCTCCTCTGTCTCTCTCCCCCACTCATCTCTCCTCTGTCTCTTTCTCCCCCACTCATCTCTCCTCCGTCTCTCTCTCCCCCACTCATCTCTCCTCTGTCTCTTTCTCCCCCACTCATCTCTCCTCCGTCTCTCTCCCCCCTCTGTCTCTTTCTCCCCCACTCATCTCTCCTCCGTCTCTCTCTCCCCCACTCATCTCTCCTCTGTCTCTTTCTCCCCCACTCATCTCTCCTCCGTCTCTCTCTCCCCCACTCATCTCTCCTCTGTCTCTTTCTCCCCCACTCAACTCTCCTCCGTCTCTCTCCCCCCTCTGTCTCTTTCTCCCCCACTCATCTCTCCTCCGTCTCTCTCTCCCCCACTCATCTCTCCTCTGTCTCTTTCTCCCCCACTCATCTCTCCTCCGTCTCTTTCTCCCCCACTCATCTCTCCTCCGTCTCTCTCTCCCCCACTCATCTCTCCTCCGTCTCTCTCTCCCCCACTCATCTCTCCTCCGTCTCTCTCTCCCCCACTCATCTCTCCTCCGTCTCTCTCTCCCCAGACTCATCTCTCCTCCGTCTCTCTCTCCCCCACTCATCTCTCCTCCGTCTCTCTCTCCCCCACTCATCTCTCCTCCGTCTCTCTCTCCCCCACTCATCTCTCCTCCGTCTCTCTCTCCCCCCACTCATCTCTCCTCCGTCTCTCTCTCCCCCACTCATCTCTCCTCCGTCTCTCTCTCCCCCACTCATCTCTCCTCCGTCTCTCTCTCCCCACTCATCTCTCCTCCGTCTCTCTCTCCCCCACTCATCTCTCCTCCGTCTCTCTCTCCCCCCACTCATCTCTCCTCCGTCTCTCTCCTCTGTCTCTCTCTCCCCCCACATCTCTCCTCCGTCTCTCTCTCCCCCACTCATCTCTCCTCCGTCTCTCTCACCCCCCACTCATCTCTCCTCCGTCTCTCTCCTCTGTCTCTCTCTCCCACCACTCATCTCTCCTCCGTCTCTCTCTCCCCCACTCATCTCTCCTCCGTCTCTCTCTCCCCCCACTCATCTCTCCTCCGTCTCTCTCTTCCCCTCTCTCCCCCACTCATCTCTCCTCCGTCTCTCTCTCCCCAGACTCATCTCTCCTCCGTCTCTCTCTCCCACACTCATCTCTCCTCCGTCTCTCTCTCCCCAGACTCATCTCTCCTCCGTCTCTCTCTCCCACACTCATCTCTCCTCTGTCTCTCTCCCCCACTCATCTCTCCTCCGTCTCTCTCTCCCCCCACTCATCTCTCTTCCGTCTCTCTCCCCCACTCATCTCTCCTCTGTCTCTTTCTCCCCCACTCATCTCTCCTCCGTCTCTCTCTCCCCCCACTCATCTCTCCTCTGTCTCTCTCCCCCCACTCATCTCTCCTCTGTCTCTCTCCCCCACTCATCTCTCCTCTGTCTCTTTCTCCCCCACTCATCTCTCCTCCGTCTCTCTCTCCCCCACTCATCTCTCCTCTGTCTCTTTCTCCCCCACTCATCTCTCCTCCGTCTCTCTCCCCCCTCTGTCTCTTTCTCCCCCACTCATCTCTCCTCCGTCTCTCTCTCCCCCACTCATCTCTCCTCCGTCTCTCTCTCCCCCACTCATCTCTCCTCCGTCTCTTTCTCCCCCACTCATCTCTCCTCCGTCTTTCTCTCCCCCACTCATCTCTCCTCCGTCTCTCTCTCCCCCACTCATCTCTCCTCCGTCTCTCTCTCCCCCACTCATCTCTCCTCCGTCTCTCTCTCCCCCACTCATCTCTCCTCCGTCTCTCTCTCCCCCACTCATCTTTCCTCCGTCTCTCTCTCCCCCACTCATCTCTCCTCCGTCTCTCTCTCCCCCACTCATCTCTCCTCCGTCTCTCTCTCCCCCACTCATCTCTCCTCCATCTCTCTCTCCCCCCACTCATCTCTCCTCCGTCTCTCTCTCCGCCACTCATCTCTCCTCCGTCTCTCTCTCCCCCACTCATCTCTCCTCCGTCTCTCTCTCCCCCACTCATCTCTCCTCCGTCTCTCTCTCCCCCCACTCATCTCTCTTCCGTCTCTCTCCCCCACTCATCTCTCCTCTGTCTCTTTCTCCCCCACTCATCTCTCCTCCGTCTCTCTCTCCCCCCACTCATCTCTCCTCTGTCTCTCTCCCCCACTCATCTCTCCTCTGTCTCTTTCTCCCCCACTCATCTCTCCTCCGTCTCTCTCTCCCCCACTCATCTCTCCTCTGTCTCTTTCTCCCCCACTCATCTCTCCTCCGTCTCTCTCCCCCCTCTGTCTCTTTCTCCCCCACTCATCTCTCCTCCGTCTCTCTCTCCCCCACTCATCTCTCCTCTGTCTCTTTCTCCCCCACTCATCTCTCCTCCGTCTCTCTCTCCCCCACTCATCTCTCCTCTGTCTCTTTCTCCCCCACTCAACTCTCCTCCGTCTCTCTCCCCCCTCTGTCTCTTTCTCCCCCACTCATCTCTCCTCCGTCTCTCTCTCCCCCACTCATCTCTCCTCCGTCTCTCTCTCCGCCACTCATCTCTCCTCCGTCTCTCTCTCCCCCACTCATCTCTCCTCCGTCTCTCTCTCCCCCACTCATCTCTCCTCCGTCTCTCTCTCCCCCCACTCATCTCTCTTCCGTCTCTCTCCCCCACTCATCTCTCCTCTGTCTCTTTCTCCCCCACTCATCTCTCCTCCGTCTCTCTCTCCCCCCACTCATCTCTCCTCTGTCTCTCTCCCCCACTCATCTCTCCTCTGTCTCTTTCTCCCCCACTCATCTCTCCTCCGTCTCTCTCTCTCCCACTCATCTCTCCTCTGTCTCTTTCTCCCCCACTCATCTCTCCTCCGTCTCTCTCCCCCCTCTGTCTCTTTCTCCCCCACTCATCTCTCCTCCGTCTCTCTCTCCCCCACTCATCTCTCCTCTGTCTCTTTCTCCCCCACTCATCTCTCCTCCGTCTCTCTCTCCCCCACTCATCTCTCCTCTGTCTCTTTCTCCCCCACTCAACTCTCCTCCGTCTCTCTCCCCCCTCTGTCTCTTTCTCCCCCACTCATCTCTCCTCCGTCTCTCTCTCCCCCACTCATCTCTCCTCTGTCTCTTTCTCCCCCACTCATCTCTCCTCCGTCTCTTTCTCCCCCACTCATCTCTCCTCCGTCTCTCTCTCCCCCACTCATCTCTCCTCCGTCTCTCTCTCCCCCACTCATCTCTCCTCCGTCTCTCTCTCCCCCACTCATCTCTCCTCCGTCTCTCTCTCCCCAGACTCATCTCTCCTCCGTCTCTCTCTCCCCCACTCATCTCTCCTCCGTCTCTCTCTCCCCCACTCATCTCTCCTCCGTCTCTCTCTCCCCCACTCATCTCTCCTCCGTCTCTCTCTCCCCCCACTCATCTCTCCTCCGTCTCTCTCTCCCCCACTCATCTCTCCTCCGTCTCTCTCTCCCCCACTCATCTCTCCTCCGTCTCTCTCTCCCCACTCATCTCTCCTCCGTCTCTCTCTCCCCCACTCATCTCTCCTCCGTCTCTCTCTCCCCCCACTCATCTCTCCTCCGTCTCTCTCCTCTGTCTCTCTCTCCCCCCACATCTCTCCTCCGTCTCTCTCTCCCCCACTCATCTCTCCTCCGTCTCTCTCACCCCCCACTCATCTCTCCTCCGTCTCTCTCCTCTGTCTCTCTCTCCCACCACTCATCTCTCCTCCGTCTCTCTCTCCCCCACTCATCTCTCCTCCGTCTCTCTCTCCCCCCACTCATCTCTCCTCCGTCTCTCTCTTCCCCTCTCTCCCCCACTCATCTCTCCTCCGTCTCTCTCTCCCCAGACTCATCTCTCCTCCGTCTCTCTCTCCCACACTCATCTCTCCTCCGTCTCTCTCTCCCCAGACTCATCTCTCCTCCGTCTCTCTCTCCCACACTCATCTCTCCTCTGTCTCTCTCCCCACTCATCTCTCCTCTGTCTCTCTCCCCCCACTCATCTCTCCTCTGTCACTCTCTCCCCCACTCATCTCTCCTCCATCTCTCTATCCCCCCACTCATCTCTTCTCCGTCTCTCTCTCTCCCCCACTCATCTCTCCTCCGTCTCTCTCTCCCCCCAACTCATCTCTCCTCCGTCTCTCTCTCCCCAGACTCATCTCTCCTCCGTCTCTCTCTCCCCAGACTCATCTCTCCTCCGTCTCTCTCTCCCCAGACTCATCTCTCCTCCGTCTCTCTCTCCCACACTCATCTCTCCTCTGTCTCTCTCCCCACTCATCTCTCCTCCGTCTCTCTCTCCCACACTCATCTCTCCTCTGTCTCTCTCCCCACTCATCTCTCCTCTGTCTCTCTCCCCCACTCATCTCTCCTCCGTCTCTCTCTCCCCCACTCATCTCTCCTCCGTCTCTCTCTCCCCCACTCATCTCTCCTCCGTCTCTCTCTCCCCCACTCATCTCTCCTCCGTCTCTCTCTCCCCCACTCATCTCTCCTCCGTCTCTCTCTCCCCCACTCATCTCTCCTCCATCTCTCTCTCCCCCACTCATCTCTCCTCCATCTCTCTCTCCCCCCACTCATCTCTCCTCCGTCTCGCTCTCCCCCACTCATCTCTCCTCCGTCTCTCTCTCCCCCACTCATCTCTCCTCCGTCTCTCTCTCCCCACTCATCTCTCCTCTGTCTCTCTCCCCACTCATCTCTCCTCCGTCTCTCTCTCCCACACTCATCTCTCCTCTGTCTCTCTCCCCACTCATCTCTCCTCTGTCTCTCTCCCCACTCATCTCTCCTCCGTCTCTCTCTCCCACACTCATCTCTCCTCTGTCTCTCTCCCCACTCATCTCTCCTCCATCTCTCTCTCCCCCCACTCATCTCTCCTCCGTCTCTCTCTCCCCCACTCATCTCTCCTACGTCTCTCTCTCCCCCCACTCATCTCTCCTCCGTCTCTCTCTCCCCCACTCATCTCTCCTCCGTCTCTCTCTTCCCCTCTCTCCCCCACTCATCTCTCCTCCGTCTCTCTCTCCCCCCACTCATCTCTCCTCCGTCTCTCTCTCCCCCACTCATCTCTCCTCCGTCTCTCTCTTCCCCTCTCTCCCCCACTCATCTCTCCTCCGTCTCTCTCTCCCCCCACTCATCTCTCCTCCGTCTCTCTCTCCCCCACTCATCTCTCCTCCGTCTCTCTCTTCCCCTCTCTCCCCACTCATCTCTCCTCCGTCTCTCTCTCCCCCCACTCATCTCTCCTCCGTCTCTCTCTCCCCCACTCATCTCTCCTCCGTCTCTCTCTTCCCCTCTCTCCCCCACTCATCTCTCCTCCGTCTCTCTCTCCCCCCACTCATCTCTCCTCCGTCTCTCTCTTCCCCTCTCTCCCCCACTCATCTCTCCTCCGTCTCTCTCTCCCCCCACTCATCTCTCCTCCGTCTCTCTCTCCCCCACTCATCTCTCCTCTGTCTCTCTCCCCCACTCATCTCTCCTCCGTCTCTTTACCCCAATCATCTCTCCTCCGTCTCTCTCTCCCCAATCTCATCTCTCCTCCGTCTCTCTCTCCCCCACTCATCTCCCCTCCGTCTCTCTCTCCCCCCACTCATCTCTCTTCCGTCTCTCTCTCCCCCACTCATCTCTCCTCTGTCTCTTTCTCCCCCACTCATCTCTCCTCTGTCTCTCTCTCCCCCACTCATCTCTCCTCCGTCTCTCTCTTCCCCTCTCTCCCACACTCATCTCACCTCCGTCTCTCTCTCCCCCCACTCATCTCTCCTCCGTCTCTCTCTCCCCCCACTCATCTCTCCTCCTTCTCTCTCTCCCCCACTCATCTCTCCTACATCTTTCTATCCCCCCACTCATCTCTCCTCCGTCTCTCTCTCCCCCCACTCATCTCTCCTCCGTCTCTCTCTCCCCCACTCATCTCCCCTCCGTCTCTCTCTCCCCCCATTCATCTCTCTTCCGTCTCTCTCTCCCCCACTCATCTCTCCTCTGTCTCTTTCTCCCCCACTCATCTCTCCTCCGTCTCTCTCTCCCCCACTCATCTCTCCTCCGTCTCTCTCTTCCCCTTTCTCCCACACTCATCTCACCTCCGTCTCTCTCTCCACCCACTCATCTCTCCTCCGTCTCTCTCTCCCCCACTCATCTCTCCTCCGTCTCTCTCTTCCCCTCTCTCCCACACTCATCTCACCTCCGTCTCTCTCTCCCCCCACTCCTCTCCTCCGTCTCTCTCTCCCCCCACTCATCTCTCCTCCTTCTCTCTCTCCCCCACTCATCTCTCCTCCATCTCTCTCTCCTCCACTCATCTCTCCTCCGTCTCTCTCTCCCCCACTCATCTCTTCTCCGTCTCTCTCTCCCCCACTCGTCTCTCCTCCGTCTCTCTCTCCTCCACTCATCTCTCCTCCGTCTCTCTCTCCCCCACTCATCTCTTCTCCGTCTCTCTCTCCCCCACTCATCTCTCCTCCGTCTCTCTCTCCCCCACTCATCTCTCCTCCATCTCTCTATCCCCCCACTCATCTCTTCTCCGTCTCTCTCTCTCCCCCACTCATCTCTCCTCCGTCTCTCTCTCCCCCCACTCATCTCTCCTCCGTCTCTCTCTCCCCCACTCGTCTCTCCTCCGTCTCTCTCTCCTCCACTCATCTCACCTCCGTCTCTCTCTCCCCCCACTCATCTCTCCTCCGTCTCTCTCTCCCCCCACTCATCTCTCCTCCTTCTCTCTCTCCCCCACTCATCTCTCCTCCATCTCTCTATCCCCCCACTCATCTCTTCTCCGTCTCTCTCTCTCCCCCACTCATCTCTCCTCCGTCTCTCTCTCCCCCCACTCATCTCTTCTCCGTCTCTCTCTCCCCCACTCGTCTCTCCTCCGTCTCTCTCTCCTCCACTCATCTCTCCTCCGTCTCTCTCTCACCCCAACTCATCTCTCCTCCCTCTCTCTCTCCCCCACTCATCTCTCCTCCGTCTCTCTCTTCCCCCACTCATCTCTCCTCCGTCTCTCTCTCCCCCACTCATCTCTCCTCCGTCTCTCTCTCCCCCCACTCATCTCTCCCCCCACTCATCTCTCCACCGTCTCTCTCTCCCCCTCTGCCCCCCCCCATTCATCTCTCCCCCCACTCTTTTTCCCTTTCTCTCTACCACTACTCTCTCCATCTCTATTAGCCTCCATCTCCAGCCTCCATAACCCCCCCTACCCCTCCATCTTCCATCGCTCTCTTCACATTGTTGCTAGAACCCTCAGAGGGCCAATTAAGCCTGCAGGTTGATGTATCTCCTCACTCTCTCTCTATACAGGCCCCCCCCTGCTTGCCTCCCCATGCCTCCCTGCCTCATACACAAGCCCCCACAGATCAGCCTGAGTGTTCCAGGGTCACAACCTAAATTCCCACCCATTGCTTCATCCAGCTCTCCCCTCCTCCCCCCATTTCCTCTCCCCTCATTCTCCCCTCCATCTCAGAATCAGCTGATTAATAGCATCCGTGTTTCTGGATTAGGGCCGACAAAACAGACGACTGGTGTGAAAGCAGATCAAGCTTGTATTTATTCATTTCTTTCATTTGCTATTCTGTTTTTGTCATAATGACAGATCAGAGACAGGGAGGGGAGGGAAGGGGGTGTACAGCAGGGTTTGCATGCTGTCAAATAAAGCCTCAATCATCCCCTACAAATGGACATTTGACAGTATGACAGCAAGGGGCACAGGGGGCGACAGTTTGGCAGTACCTACGGGACCTTGGGTGGCGGCGGCGCAGAGTGGACCATAATGCATTGCTCTCACCTGCAAGCGGCATGTGGACACTGGTGCACACACACGCAATGGCCATCAGCGTAAATACCGATGACAGAGACATAGCCCAGGGATGCAGCCACACTCACGGACACTTCCTGTTGTGTTGCAACTGCTGGAAATCTGCCGTCGCTACACACATTCAGCTATTCTCTTTCCCACCCAACTCACACCCACACGGTGACACAGATCCATGGTCGTCGTTGGGGTCACCAGTCAGGTCCTTGACAATTGCAGGCGCACAGGCGTGCACGGGCGTGCACACACAAACACGCACACACACGGAGGAACCATGACAGTCCCATGAGTACAGACAGTATGTCTAGCACCTACGTTTTGTATGACATCATGCCATTTTAATCAGATGGTATTACAGGCAGTCAATTAGAACACACACATATGAAGGCAGTCATGTGGAACATGCATGCACACACCAACACACAGGCGCGGACACATCACAAATGACCCCGTTGCTGTGCACAGGTGCAGGCACTGCCAAAAGCATATCCACGGTGTGCAGCTGGTGATAACATGGCTTCACATGCACCCAACCAGAACATATTCAATCTCACACACACATTAACTGCACACTATACACAACTCTGTCTGTAGATACACAAAGACACAAATATACACATATGACAGGGAGGGACAGTGAGAGGGAGAAGAGGTAGAGCAAGAGAGATAGAGAGAATGAGAAGAGCGAGAGAGAGAGAGAGAGAATAGGGAGAGAGGGAGAGAAGGGGAACAGAAAGAGAAAAGGAAAAGAGAGTAGGACAAGAGCATAATCACAGGACACAAAAAAAACAGAGAGAAAGAGGGACAGACAGACAGAACCAGCGACAGTGGGACAGAAAAAGACAGATAGAATAAACGATAGTGGGATAGAGACAGAAAAATAGAACGAGCGACAGTAGGATAGAGACAGGCAAGTAGAACCAACGACAGTGGGATAGAGACAGACAGATAGAACCAGCGACAGTGGGATAGAGACAGACAGATAGAACCAGCGACAGTGGGATAGAGACAGACAGATAGAACCAGCGACAGTGGGATAGAGACAGACAGACAGACAGACAGAGACAGACAGACAGACAGACAGAACGACCAAGCGAACGAGCGACAATGGGATAGAGACAGACAGACAGACAGACAGACAGACAGAACGAGCGAAAGTGGGATAGAGACAGACAGACAGACAGACAGACAGACAGACAGACAGATCGAGCGAAAGTGGGATAGAGACAGAGAGATAGAGCGAGTGACAGTGGGATAGAGACAGACAAATAGAACGAGCTACAGTGGGATACAGACACAGACAGACAGACAGACAGACAGACAGACAGACAGACAGACAGACAGACAGACAGACAGACAGACAGACAGACAGACAGACAGAGTGAAGTGGGACAGAGACAAGGAGCAACAGTGGGATAGAGACAGACAGATAGAACCAGCGACAGTGGGATAGAGAAAGAAAGATAGAAGGAGCAACAGTGGGATAGAGAGAGACAGAATTAGTGACATTGGGATAGAGACAGACAGATAGAACCAGCAACAGTGGGATAGAGACAGACAGATAGAACCAGCGACAGTGGGATAGAGACAGATAGGTAGAACCAGCAACAGTGGGAAAGAGACAGACAGATAAAACCAGCGACAGTGAGATAGAGAAAGAAAGATAGAAGGAGCAACAGTGGGATAGAGAGAGACAGAATTAGTGACATTGGGATAGAGACAGACAGATAGAACCAGCGACAGTGGGATAGAGACAGACAGACAGACAGGAGCGAGAGTGGGATAGAGACAGACAGACAGATATACCAGCGATAGTGGGATAGAGACAGACAGATAGAACCAGCAACAGTGGGATAGAGACTAACAGATAGAACCAGCGACAGCGAGATAGAGACAGACAGATAGAACCAGCGACAGCGAGATAGAGAAAGACAGATAGAAGGAGCAACAGTGGGATAGAGACAGACAGATAGAACCAACGACAGTGGGATAGAGACAGACAGATAGAAGGAGCAACAGTGGGATAGAGACAGACAGATAGAACCAGCGACAGCGGGATAGAGACAGACAGAATCAGTGACAGTGGGATAGAGACAGACAGATAGAACCAGCGACAGTGGGATAGAGACAGACAGAATCAGTGACAGTGGGATAGAGACAGACAGATAGAACCAGCGACAGTAGGATAGAGACAGACAGATAGAAGGAGCAACAGTGGGATAGAGACAGACAGAATCAGTGACAGTGGGATAGAGACAGACAGATAGAACCAGCGACAGTGGGATAGAGACAGACAGATAGAAGGAGCAACAGTGGGATAGAGACAGACAGAATCAGTGACAGTGGGATTTAGACAGACAGATAGAACCAGCGACAGTGGGATAGAAACAGACAGATAGAACCAGTGACAGTGGGATAGAGACAGACAGATAGAAGGAGCAACAGTGAGATAGAGACAGACAGACAGATAGAACCAGCGACAGTGGGATAGAGACAGACAGATTGAAGGAGCAACAGTGAGATAGAGACAGACAGACAGATAGAACCAGTGACAGTGGGATAGAGACAGACAGATAGAAGGAGCAACAGTGGGATAGAGACAGATAGACAGATAGAACCAGCGACAGTGGGATAGAGACAGACAGAATCAGTGACAGTGGTATAGAGACAGACAGATAGAACCAGCGACAGTGAGATAGAGAAAGACAGATAGAAGGAGCAACAGTGGGATAGAGACAGACAGATATACCAGCGACAGTGGGATAGAGACAGACAGATAGAACCAACGACAGTGGGATAGAGACAGAAAGATATACTAGCAACAGTGGGATAGAGACAGACATATAGAACCAGCGACAGTGGGATAGAGACAGACAGACAGAACCAGCGACAGTGGGATAGAGACAGACAGACAGAACTAGCGACAGTGGGATAGATACAGACAGATAGAACCAGCGACAGTGGGATAGATACAGACAGATAGAACCAGCGACAGTGGGATAGAGACAGACAGATAGAACCAGCGACAGTGGGACAGAGACAGACAGATAGAACCAGTGACAGTGGGATAGAGACAGACAAATAGATCGGGCGACAGTGGGACAGAGACAGACAGACAGAACCAGCGACAGTGGGATAGAGACAGACAGATAGTAACAGCGACAGTGGGATAGAGACAGACAGATAGAACCAGTAACAGTGGGATAGAGACAGACAGATAGAACCAGTAACAGTGGGAAAGAGACAGACAGATAAAACCAGCGGCAGTGAGATAGAGAAAGAAAGATAGAAGGAGGAACAGTGGGATAGAGACAGACAGAATTAGTGACATTGGGATAGAGACAGACAGATAGAACCAGCAACAGTGGGATAGAGACAGACAGATAGAACCAGCGACAGTGGGATAGAGACAGGCAGACAGACAGGAGCGAGAGTGGGATAGAGACAGACAGACAGATATACCAGCGATAGTGGGATAGAGACAGACAGATAGAACCAGTAACAGTGGGATAGAGACTAACAAATAGAACCAACGACAGTGGGATAGAGACAGACAGATAGAAGGAGCAACAGTGGGATAGAGACAGACAGATAGAACCAGCAACAGTGGGATAGAGACTAACAGATAGAACCAACGACAGTGGGATAGAGACAGACAGATAGAAGGAGCAACCGTGGGATAGAGACAGACAGATAGAACCAGCGACAGCGGGATAGAGACAGACAGAATCAGTGACAGTGGGATAGAGACAGACAGATAGAACCAGCGACAGTGGGATAGAGACAGACAGAATCAGTGACAGTGGGATAGAGACAGACAGATAGAACCAGCGACAGTAGGATAGAGACAGACAGA